>NC_086444.1:1002774305-1003074305 GCF_028390025.1 Pseudophryne corroboree | reverse complement strand
CATCGCAACCGACACAATTGGACTCTCCTTGTGGATTTGGGATTTCGAAGAATGCACAGTTCTTTGCTGTGCTGCTTTTGCCAGCTTGAGTCTTTTCATTTTTCTAGCGAGAGGCTGAGTGCTTCCATCCTCATGTGAAGCTGAACCACTAGCCATGAACATAGGCCAGGGCCTCAGCCGTTCCTTGCCACTCCGTGTGGTAAATGGCATATTGGCAAGTTTACGCTTCTCCTCCGACAATTTTATTTTAGGTTTTGGAGTCCTTTTTTTACTGATATTTGGTGTTTTGGATTTGACATGCTCTGTACTATGACATTGGGCATCGGCCTTGGCAGACGACGTTGCTGGCATTTCATCGTCTCGGCCATGACTAGTGGCAGCAGCTTCAGCACGAGGTGGAAGTGGATCTTGATCTTTCCCTAATTTTGGAACCTCAACATTTTTGTTCTCCATATTTTAATAGGCACAACTAAAAGGCACCTCAGGTAAACAATGGAGATGGATGGATTGGATACTAGTATACAATTATGGATGGGCTGCCGAGTGCCGACACAGAGGTAGCCACAGCCGTGAACTACCGCACTGTACTGTGTCTGCTGCTAATATAGACTGGTTGATAAAGAGATAGTATACTCGTAACTAGTATGTATGTATAAAGAAAGAAAAAAAAACCACGGTTAGGTGGTATATACAATTATGGACGGGCTGCCGAGTGCCGACACAGAGGTAGCCACAGCCGTGAACTACCGCACTGTACTGTGTCTGCTGCTAATATAGACTGGTTGATAAAGAGATAGTATACTCGTAACTAGTATGTATGTATAAAGAAAGAAAAAAAAACCACGGTTAGGTGGTATATACAATTATGGATGGGCTGCCGAGTGCCGACACAGAGGTAGCCACAGCCGTGAACTACCGCACTGTACTGTGTCTGCTGCTAATATATAGACTGGTTGATAAAGAGATAGTATACTCGTAACTAGTATGTATGTATAAAGAAAGAAAAAAAAAACCACGGTTAGGTGGTATATACAATTATGGACGGGCTGCCGAGTGCCGACACAGAGGTAGCCACAGCCGTGAACTACCGCACTGTACTGTGTCTGCTGCTAATATATAGACTGGTTGATAAAGAGATAGTATACTCGTAACTAGTATGTATGTATAAAGAAAGAAAAAAAAACCACGGTTAGGTGGTATATACAATTATGGACGGGCTGCCGAGTGCCGACACAGAGGTAGCCACAGCCGTGAACTACCGCACTGTACTGTGTCTGCTGCTAATATATAGACTGGTTGATAAAGAGATAGTATACTCGTAACTAGTATGTATGTATAAAGAAAGAAAAAAAAACCACGGTTAGGTGGTATATACAATTATGGACGGGCTGCCGAGTGCCGACACAGAGGTAGCCACAGCCGTGAACTACCGCACTGTACTGTGTCTGCTGCTAATATAGACTGGTTGATAAAGAGATAGTATACTCGTAACTAGTATGTATGTATAAAGAAAGAAAAAAAAACCACGGTTAGGTGGTATATACAATTATGGACGGGCTGCCGAGTGCCGACACAGAGGTAGCCACAGCCGTGAACTACCGCACTGTACTGTGTCTGCTGCTAATATAGACTGGTTGATAAAGAGATAGTATACTCGTAACTAGTATGTATGTATAAAGAAAGAAAAAAAAACCACGGTTAGGTGGTATATACAATTATGGACGGGCTGCCGAGTGCCGACACAGAGGTAGCCACAGCCGTGAACTACCGCACTGTACTGTGTCTGCTGCTAATATAGACTGGTTGATAAAGAGATAGTATACTCGTAACTAGTATGTATGTATAAAGAAAGAAAAAAAAACCACGGTTAGGTGGTATATACAATTATGGACGGGCTGCCGAGTGCCGACACAGAGGTAGCCACAGCCGTGAACTACCGCACTGTACTGTGTCTGCTGCTAATATATAGACTGGTTGATAAAGAGATAGTATACTCGTAACTAGTATGTATGTATAAAGAAAGAAAAAAAAACCACGGTTAGGTGGTATATACAATTATGGACGGGCTGCCGAGTGCCGACACAGAGGTAGCCACAGCCGTGAACTACCGCACTGTACTGTGTCTGCTGCTAATATAGACTGGTTGATAAAGAGATAGTATACTCGTAACTAGTATGTATGTATAAAGAAAGAAAAAAAAAACACGGTTAGGTGGTATATACAATTATGGACGGGCTGCCGAGTGCCGACACAGAGGTAGCCACAGCCGTGAACTACCGCACTGTACTGTGTCTGCTGCTAATATAGACTGGTTGATAAAGAGATAGTATACTCGTAACTAGTATGTATGTATAAAGAAAGAAAAAAAAACCACGGTTAGGTGGTATATACAATTATGGACGGGCTGCCGAGTGCCGACACAGAGGTAGCCACAGCCGTGAACTACCGCACTGTACTGTGTCTGCTGCTAATATAGACTGGTTGATAAAGAGATAGTATACTCGTAACTAGTATGTATGTATAAAGAAAGAAAAAAAAACCACGGTTAGGTGGTATATACAATTATGGACGGGCTGCCGAGTGCCGACACAGAGGAAGCCACAGCCCTGAACTACCGCACTGTACTGTGTCTGCTGCTAATATAGACTGGTTGATAAAGAGATAGTATGCTACTAATATTATATATACTGGTGGTCAGGTCACTGGTCACTAGTCACACTGGCAGTGGCACTCCTGCAGCAAAAGTGTGCACTGTTTAATTTTAATATAATATTATGTACTCCTGGCTCCTGCTATAACCTATAACTGGCACTGCAGTAGTGCTCCCCAGTCTCCCCCACAATTATAAGCTGTGTGAGCTGAGCAGTCAGACAGATATATAATATATATAGATGATGCAGCACACTGGCCTGAGCCTGAGCAGTGCACACAGATATGGTATGTGACTGACTGAGTCACTGTGTGTATCGCTTTTTTCAGGCAGAGAACGGATATATTAAATAAACTGCACTGTGTGTCTGGTGGTCACTCACTATATAATATATTATGTACTCCTGGCTCCTGCTATAACCTATAACTGGCACTGCAGTAGTGCTCCCCAGTCTCCCCCACAATTATAAGCTGTGTGAGCTGAGCAGTCAGATAGATATATAATATATATAGATGATGCAGCACACTGCCCTGAGCCTGAGCAGTGCACACAGATATGGTATGTGACTGAGTCACTGTGTGCTGTGTATCGCTTTTTTCAGGCAGAGAACGGATTATAAATAAAACTGGTGGTCACTATCAGCAAAACTCTGCACTGTACTGAGTACTCCTAATGCTCCCCAAAATTAGTAAATCAAGTGTCTCTCTAATCTATTCTAAACGGAGAGGACGCCAGCCACGTCCTCTCCCTATCAATCTCAATGCACGTGTGAAAAATGGCGGCGACGCGCGGCTCCTTATATAGAATCCGAGTCTCGCGATAGAATCTGAGCCTCGCGAGAATCCGACAGCGTCATGATGACGTTCGGGCGCGCTCGGGTTAACCGAGCAAGGCGGGAAGATCCGAGTCGCTCGGACCCGTGAAAAAAAACATGAAGTTCTGGCGGGTTCGGATTCAGAGAAACCGAACCCGCTCATCTCTAATTTGCAGCAGTTTAAGGCATCAGATGACCGGTCACAGTGCAGGAGCCAAAGATCACATGACTGGAGCCGGAGGAGCACACTGGAGCACCGATCACCAGGTAAGTATGCAGGGAATGGGGAAGAGGTGGCACGGGGAGGAGGGCATTAGTCGCGATGTGTGGTCAACCCGGAATCAGCAGTAACGGCGATGACGGCAGCGCCGGGGCATGCGCAGCACACATTCTGGGTATTTTTCACAAAAAAATACCCTATAATACTGCAGAGTGGCATTGCAGGAAAAAAGTTTTCTCACAAGCTCTGTCCCTGCATGTGATTATTAATACATCCATGTGATGTAATCAATAATGAAATTGCAGAATGGGTCAATTTTATCACTTTACATCTGCATCCTCAGATGCGGATGGTGATAAATTAGTCCCATAGTTATTTTGGACTTGGGGATCCTGCATACTGCATGTGACGAGTGTCAAGCATCTGGTTTTTCCTATATTACTCATCTCCCTGATTTTACATCGAGATCATATATACCTCTGATTCTTTCTAGGTCACTAAGCTATACAATAGTGAAAACACGATCCAAATTCATCCAGTAGTTTTGGCGTGATGCCGGAAAGAATAGATAGACAAACAGACAAACAGACAAAAAATATATTTATTTATTTTTGTCTCCATAGTTCATAATCAGTCCCTAGAAGTACAGTACTGTGCAATAGTTTTAGACAGGGGTGGAAAGAAAACTAGTTTATTTTTATCAATCAACAAATTGCAAAGTGAATGAACAGAAGAGAAATCTAAATCAAATCAATATTTGGTGTGAACACCATTTTCCTTCAAAACAGCATCAAGTCTTCTAGGTTCACTTGCACACACATTTTGAAGGAACGGGAGATTGTTCAAAACATCTTGGAGATCTAACCACAGATCTTCTGTGGATGTACGCTTGCTCAAATTCTCCTGTCTCTTCATGTAATCCCAGGCAGACTCGATGATGTTGAGTTCAGGTCTCTGTGGGGGCCATATCATCACTTCCAGTCAGACCGCAGTGTATCATACATGTATTGTAACACTGTAGGTGGTCCATCCCAAGGCAAGTTTTGCTGTACATAAAGGGTTGCTGTGTTCGACTAGGGACTGATGTGTTCATCCAGGGGTGCTCTGTCAATCTAGGGGTGTGACCTGTGCAAGTCAAATTATTTTCTAACAAATATTTAAAATGCCAGCTCTATTATATACTGTGGATGCCTGCATATCCTATTACCATGTTCTATGAATGTGCGCTATACATTGCAAAAACACTGCATCCCATAAGGGAAAACAATACACCCACACATTATCTGAGTTCCAAAGCTCATTGATGTATATATTTGTTATTAAAAGGATATGTATTCAATATATCACAATGTACAGTATATATATAGTTACATGGTTACAATTTATACAGTAAGCAGTTATTACAAACTAATTCAAATACAGACATGGCCAGTAATACATCACCATCTCCCTCAATGCACTTTATAATCGCTCCAGTTCCTCCATCTTTAGCTGTGTCTCAACTCCAGCTAGCAGCAGCAAAATATTACCAACACTCCATCTCGCTCAGCATCTGGGACAAAAAGGGCATCCGGACGTGTGTGTGTTCACCTATACACTGAGTCTCTTGGGGGCGTGCACAGATCTCTTGTTATTAGTGTAGGGGAGGGAACTTTCTAATTCATGATGAGTCATTGGTCAGTTCATATGCAAGCCTTGAAGACATCAAAAGGGCTGGCCTGAGTTTCCTGTCCACATGCTTTAAATGGAATGTCCATTGTTCTCTTCAGAATTGTGGCTTTATATTCATACATTCAATCATATCTACTAATGGCAATGTGCTACAACCTAATAACAGGCATCAATTTGATACACCATTAATCTGGTTACTTTGACACCAAGCGTGTGGAGTCTGTATGTTCTCTATATGTAATATTTTTTACTTCAACAGTCCACCCTTTGGCAGTAAACAATAACTGCCATAAATTATTAACATAAGAAAAAATATTTCAGACAATAATCGGTGACCTAGACACAAGTATGAATTCATTTTGCAAATCAGATATTTGACTATATTTTGGGAAGACAGGGAGGAGGACAAAACATCCTCTATATGCACTCGGCAGTCACGGGACCACTGGTTGGTTGTGGGACAACATTCAACCTATAGAGTATGCTGGGACAGTGCTATGGCCTACAATGTCTGATTTGAATGAACATTTCACACATACATGTAACTACGTCTTTGTACACTGATGTTAGGATTCGATTGAGGTTCTGCTGGGTAGAGGGAGAAAACACAAACAAATCGTGAAAGTGACATATACATTTTTCATTTTATATATATATATATATTCCTATCATTTTCTGAACATTGTTTCCATTTCTGGAACGTATTCTCGGTCTGTTTCATCATTGAACAAGGGTTATAAGTAGTGTCCTTACTATTTAACATAAACCTTCAGAGTTCGGGGAGAGCCACTCATAAACCTTTCTTCCACATATATTAATGAGCTCTTTATCTATGTGTGAATAGCCATTATCTGATTGTTCCTGATTACCTCCCAATTTCCTGAAATTGGTGAGATTTAAACATACCAAGGATTTATCTATGGTACTGGTGGATCTTAAGACTAGGGGGTCTAGTTATATTATACTCTTTTTCCACCGGTCCCCTCCCCCTTCCGTGTAATTCAAGTACCTCAGCTAACTCTAAAAAAAAATATGGCCCTAATCCTGCATCTTTTCGTCTTAGAGGTACCTGTGAGCACATCCAACATTCCGTTTGGTTTAAGACCTTACCCACTAGTGAGCGGTAATCACTCAAGGGATGTCTGTCAAATGCTGCTTTATTGCTAGACTGACATCTCTAGATGCACTCATCTTCAAATATGGTGTCACAATAACTACAAAATACAGTATTCCTCAGACAATAGCCTATCACGTTACCTCCGAACTCCGTAACTACTAGACCTTTGATTTTTCTCTTGCTTTAACAAACTGATAGGCTAATACTGGGATCCTATAACTAAATCACTCCTTCCTCCAGAACCAGTTCCAGTCCCACACTCGACTCCTCATGAAAAACCTCGCAAAAATAGAATGTCCTGAAAAAAATGTTTGTCAGCGGGAAAGAGGAAAGAAAAACATAGAACAAAACAAATCTTGTCCATAGCAAATCAATTACAATGACTGGTCTTTCAGTAATCCTTTAGTATGCTCAGGTAGTGTTCAACAGTGCAGTATCTCAGTCTTCATGGAACAGACTCTCTGGTGATACTTTTGCGATCTTACTCCATTTACGAGTTCCTTCCAGACTACTGACTTTCCTGCAATGGGAATCATGGACCCAGGTCTCTCTCTCGGCTACTTTCACTGGGATAGTGCTGTCAACAAAACTTGGTACAGTCCTTCCCACCTGTCTATTAGGTAACCTGAGCATAAGAACAATCACACAGTCTCTTGATTCACAATCAAGACAGTATTTGGCATACCAGGAATCAACAGTTTTAAGTTCTTTTGTCAAGTTCTCAAATGCTGAATCATCTCGATAAGGTACTGTACTGTCACCTCATTGGTGTATTTCTGATCATTGTGCGGATCAATCATGACATGAGGTTGTCTTCCAAAAAAAAAAAAAACAAACAAACAATTCAAAGAGGGTGATTCGTTAAGTGAAGATCTGGGAGTGGTTCCGATGCTACATAATACTAGTGGCAGTCTCTATGACCACAATAGTCCAGTATCATTTTGCTCCTACTTCTAGCTGTACCATATCTACATATAAATTTCTGCGCAATTTTCTTTGCAGTAAACACAGCAGCATCCGTGGCGGCAGGAAATGCCACTACCCAGTTTGATAAAACATCAGTGTCCACCAATACATAACAATAACTCATAAAGGGTGTTAACTGTACAAAGTCATTTTGTGTTACCTGTAAAGGTCCATCTGCAGGAGGGATATGGGATGGCTCTGTTAGTACTACCTTACCAAATGTTCTTCCTCATGCAAGTAAGACAGGTCATTGCTTTCCTGCTTGCCTGAGAAGAGAACCCTGGTACACGCCAATAAGCTCTTACCAATTTGCACATACCTTCCTTACCCTAGGTGAGTCAGACCATATGCCGCCTCAGCAAGGCTTGGGAGATACATCCTGGGGGCCACTGGCTTACCTTAACCATCTCTCCAGAGTCCTGGGGACTCCTAACCATAACCCTTCGACTTCCAGACCTCCTTTTCCTGTAGGGAACATAAATTTGTATCTTAATTTAACTGTTGTATGTTTGCAATGTAGAGTACCATGAGCACAACTCAAAAAAAAAACGAAAAAAATAAAATCTCTAGAGGAGAGAAAGAAGAAGAAAATATCAGGTCTGCGTTCACCAACGGGCATATCAGTGTCTATACAAAATTTCCCCCTTCACCAGTATTATCATCCTTCCTCCACCCTTTGTGCCTGACAAGGCACACTGCAGTAATACTGGTATTATCGTGCTGTTGAGATATACTGGGTTCGGGCAGAAATCTGAATAACCAATTAGGCATGTAGTGTTTGAACTGTAATCGGGTCCATGTATTGTACCCTCCTGTGTGAACGCAAAAGATGAAGAGGAAACTGTGGAGAAACAGAATAGAGGTTGGTGACAGATAAGTTTGTAAAGGTGGAGAGGATTTTATTAAAATGACAACTGGATTGGGGACTATGGGGAATTGATTAACTACTTGGTCTACCCCCCTTAAAGCTTGTGCATGCTGTGTCACTACTGGGACTACTTCAGCCATCAATCCAGTGTCCTGTCTATCCTAAGTTCATAGGGAACCCGGTATCTGTGAGATAATTTCCTCTACCTGTGATGGACATGAATCTAGAACAGTGTAATGCAACATTAGTCTTTGAGGGTATCTAACATACCTTGTACTTCCTGAGCAGGAGTACAATATATGTATTTCATATTTAACAAAGTTTCTGTTACATTAGTCAGGGGCCATTTCTGTTAGGAAAAAGAAGGAAAGGAAAGGGTTTAGCATCATAGGGGCCCAATCGTAACTTCAGCAGGTTTTTGTCAAAGGGTAATGTTGCACTTCTTTCATTCCTCCCATTTGCCAAATTAGTGTTTGCCAGTGATCTTAGCCAGATGGAGAATTTTCTAGTACTGCGAAATACAAAAAAAAACAAGCTTCTAGGTCATGTGAAATATTCATTCAATCCTTCTCATCCCGTATTAAGGGTCTGTACATGGTCCAACAAACATTTCCGAGCTCATCTTGACTAGGGGCATTACTAGGAATGAATACTTCTTATATGGTAACTGAAAGAAATACCCGGAGGTTACCCTGTCTCTGTCCGCTTTCCTACTGGCAAATACTAATGTGCAGACAGGTTTTTCTCCATTTCTGACGTTACTTTCTTGATTTTTTTATTTTATTTTTGAGTTTTACTATATATATATATATATATATATATATACACTCGAATGACTCCATACTTATCAGTTCCACTGGTCTCAGCCACTTCCCCCGTAGGCTACTGCTCTTCTTTTTTTACCAGTTGGATACTCCTCTGAGTGCATGAGAAATGGCTGAAACCAGTCAGGTCGCCTTCTCCTCCTAAATAAAACTTTGACATTCATTAGTACATATATAGGTTACATTCATATTTTTCATATTTTTATTATTTTCTATAGTTTGTATGCTGGCCGTAACTGCTTCCACATCTACATATAGCAGTGTACTTGCTTTCTCTTCTTTTTTCTACTTGTTTATTGTTGCTACTAGTTCAAACAGTTCTTATATTTCCGTTCTTGTCTTATATGACTTTGGTTAGTTACCTGCAATACCTTAGGATCAAACTCACCAACCCCAGGAAATGATGCCCTATCATCAGCAGTTATACGTACCCATTAATTTGCAAAAAGCCTCCGTGTGTGGACCATATTTCTCACACATAATAAACCTCGCTGACCCCCTGGGCCGCGGCTCTCCAGCCTGAACCCTGGTGATCAAACGATCACCGCTTGTGCAATTGGATCCCATCACGGACTTTTTGCTTGCTAACGCAATGCCCAATGCATAACACGAATAGACGGTGAAAGACAACTAGCGCTTTCACACGCTACTTCTCCGCTGACGTACCACGACTCACGCCAATAGTGACCATACCCAGTGAGGACCCTACCTGGCTTCTATTCACTGGAAGTTTTAGGAATAACTTACCTTTTCCAGTGAATATCTACCGTTGAAGATTTTTCCTGAGAGAGACGAACGAAAATTTCCATTTTCATTATACACAAATCACGCTTGCGTATGCTCTACACAGTGCTAATGATACCACAGTTTGCGCAAAAGCTCACAAAAATAGTATCACGTTGCGCCACATATCGCACGTACAAACGTGCGGTCTAATCGCACAGCGTATAGGTACTTGTTACCTATCCGCCCTACGACCACTGGAGTCGAATACACAAGCTACGCTCCTCAGCCGGAGTGTAACACAAAACCTTTACGTCAATTCACAATTCTATATTTCTCAATGCACAATTCTATATCACACTCCTCTGCAAATCTCCTTACGATTTGCGTATTTCTCTATGTATTAACGCAAGTCAGCCGCCTCACGCCACCAAGCCTCCGCTTACTTAGTGTCACCTACGGGATGCCAAATTACGGGGTTCGACAACCGTTCACTCCTACTTTCACTCACTCAATTACACAGTGTTTTTCTTTTCTGTACAGAAAATATTACTCCCTTCGATTGATGGTTTTAACCCAGAGGCAGTACCGTTTAAACAAAGTTTTAAACTAATCTGCTTTAGAAATCAGATAGTTATGTGCTATTTAAACTAAAAAAACAATTTCCCCAGCGCAAATTATAGGATGATAAGAATTATAAATCAAAAAATGTTTTTAAACATATGTTTTTTATTTGGAAAAAGAATTAGTATTTGTTGAGAAACATGATTATTGAGCTAGTGAAACAACCTATTACCGGTAAACACAAACAAAAGACAAACTACATGTAACATAAAAAAGGTGAATTAACACCAATTTTTGCTCGGTACTTTCAAATGCATATACAGTCTCTAAATTATTATTAACTGCAGGGCGGGTGCGCTTCTCAGCGACTTACTCCTTCCCCAAAAATGATAAATAATCGCAATAATCACTCCACACCTGATGGTCCTAAGGAGAAATAGGTGAGTAATTCCCAACCAATGATTCTTAGAAACACTGAAAGTGCTGTGTGCAGTAGGTATAATCGATGCTGTGCTGATATATTGTGTCTCTTTTAGCCCAGCATCTAGAAAAAATGCGAAAGTAATACTCCTTCCCCTAAAGTCAGTAACATTCCACGTCTGGTGATCCTGAAGAGGGAAAGTGAATATTAAACAGCTGATGATCTTTCAAACACTGAAAAGTGCCATGTGCAATCAGTATAGTCAAAGCTGTGCTGTTATCGTTATTTTTCTCTATGAGCCCAGCCTCAATGAGTATGTATGTAGTTCAGGCTGTACAGTACCTCGTTTGAGTTTCTTCACAGAACTTTCCGTGTACAGTGTCCAAAATGAAGGCTTACGGATTATGTGGAACTCTTTGATTTAGATATCAGATGGCCTGTTGGTATAGCATTAATAGCTCTGCATCAATGCGGCCAGCCATTCTATATTTTCTGCATGTTCTTAGGAGACATTAGTTTTTACAATACTTTACTAATTATGTATTCATATTTCCTTTCACCTATGCATTTTTCTCTGATTTGATCCCACATGATTTGTTTGCTTTATGGTATGCTCTTTATTATGTTTTGTTCTTTATAAGTTTTTCTTTTACACTTGGTGGGTATATGATGTGTAACTACTTCTAACCTGTGTCTTTTTCAGATCGCGCCGTACACAGGGAGACGCACTAGAGTGTTGCCTAGCAACCGCTGGGATTTGTGGGTCTGACGTCGTTAACATGCGACACGCCCTTTCTGTCCCGCTGGCAGCGCCCTGGCTCAGGCGCGGTTTGAGAAGTGACGAGGGGGAGTCTAGGATACACAAGGGATATAAGGTAAGTTCTCTGCATGGTATCTTGTGTATGATTTTTTCCTGATGACGGGACTTTGGGTCCCGAAACGTTGAAGTAAACTTTTGCTATTTAAAAATCCTGCAGTGCCGCGTATTACTCTCTCTGCCAGGAGAGTTCCATGTTGTTTATTGATTATCACGAAGGCACGCAGGTACTGCATTAATAATTGTGAAGAGTGCCGATTCAGCTGTATACCTATATATAAATATATATATCTAGCAGAAAGATATGAAGAGGGGGCGCTTCATAGTGTAAAAACATTTTAGTCAAATAAAACTCTCAGACATAAACAGCACTTTGAGACATCAAGACTCGTACCGCATATAAACCAGTGTGGGCAGGTTACCACATGATACAATCAGTATTCCTCCTGGCAATTACCCGAACCTCGTCTCGTGGCTCGTTGGACTCCTACCTCCAGCATCTGCCCACCAACAGCGGGGACCGCGGGTCAGATCACTGGACCACTTGCTTCGGGATGGAGATAGCTGGAGGGGGATGACGTCAGAACAACTCTGCCCTAACGCGTTTCGCCACAGACTTCGTCAGAGGGCGGTGTCGTTCCGACGTAGCAGCCAGACATTTATTTGCTCTCTTGGCACATGATTAACCACATAGCTTAATGAATACAATAAAAGTAAAAAACAATAGATCGAAACAGTTATAAAAAGGGTATTTTAGGATGAATTTATTATTTATGTTTATATTATTACAGTATATTACATATTTTTTATTATTTTTCATTATGTTTTGGTACCAGATGCACTAGGGGCAGAGGAGTTATACATGTATATATATATATATATATATATATATATATATATGTATGAGCTATATAAGTAGCATCTAGTTTTTTACAATTAAATCCTCTTTCAAAGGAATATAATAAATCTTTTTAAAAAATATTTTTTAATCAAATTTAGTAAATGTGTAGTTTTATGTATAAATATAGTCTTTTTCCCCCCTCTTTTTGTATGTATGTATTATGTAAACAACGGGACAGATCCTGATATACATATGGCATGTAACTAATATAAGTAGGGTATTAAGTAATAGCATGCATATAGGCATTATTTTAAGAAGAGGCTCGGAAATCACTATATAATATAGTATGACTGCATGGGCTATTTAGATGGGTAACACCTGTAGCTGATTATGTGTATTGAATTGTCCAGTTGTATTCATTAAGCTATGTGGTTAATCGTGTGCCAAGAGAGCAAATAAATGTCTAGCTGCTACGTCGGAATGGCACCGCCCTCTGACGAAGTCTGTGACGAAACGTGTTAGGGCGGAGCTGTTCTGACATCATCCCCCTCCAGTTATCTCCATCCCGAAGCAAGTGGTCCAGTGATCTGACCCGCAGTCACCACTGTTGGCAGCCAGACGGGGGAGGTAGGAGTCCAGCGAGCCACGAGACGAGTTTCAGGTAATTGCCGGGAGGAATACTGATTGTATCATGTGGTAACCAGCCCACACTGGTTTATATGCGGTACAAGTCTTGATGTCTCAAAGTGCTGTTTATGTCTGAGAGTTTTATTTGATTAAAATGTGTTTTACACTATGAAGCGCCCCCTCTTCATATCTTTCTGCTAGATCCATCCACCCGAGGAGTTCTGGGGACATAGAACGAGGGGAGCTGCAGTCCAGGAAATTTAAAGTGGACTTTTAGTGATCAGTGTATCAGGTGGAATACTGTATACATATTGTGGCCACAAATGTGGATTTAAATCATTTATCAAACATAAGTGAACGAGCGCAGAGTCCACATCTTTTTTTTTGTTTGTATTTGTATTTTGAACTCTTGGTGGTCTCGGCTGCTTTGTGATCCGAATATTCTGGTTGTTTCTAAGGCTAGAAATATCAAATAATAGAGCTAGATGATCGCAGGAATGCACAAGGATTTTTTCTGAGATTATTAATCAACCTTTGAATGAGGAAGTGTTTATTGAAAATGAGGAAGACAAATTGAGACTACTGGAAAAATTATCCATCAGGGAAACAAAAACCTGGTGGGAAATTATGGGACTAGAAAATTATCTGAAATGCGGGAGGATCCCCCGTGGTTTAAGGTTAATGAAAAATCCCACGTTGGGCATGATAATGAACAGTTTATGAAAGAGTGGTACCACATTTTAGATAATTGTTCTTTTGAATTAATTAAATTACTGGTACTAGAGAAAAAGAAAATACATAAAGAAACAGAAAAACAACTTAAAACCTTAGAGAGTGAATTAACAGCAATTAAACCCCCTGAAAAAGATGCACAAGTGAGAGCAGGTATTGATAAACGAGTACAGGGTATTGAGTACAAAATGAAAGAAACAAAAAGGAAAAAATATACACATGATAGAGAGGATTATTCTAATAATCAGGTAAGAAACTGGCATATAGTTAGAAATGAACAAAGGGTAGATACCAACAGGTCCCGCTCTAGACTGTATAGAAATACATCAGAAAGTACAAGGAATCATTCAAGATCTCGACAGACTAGAAATAATAATAAGAAACATATTCAATATCACATACCTGCCAAACAAAATAATAGAGATGGTTGGTAGGAGGTAAAAAGGCCACGGTATGGTAGGAAAAAGTCATTTAGAGAGTACCATCAAAGAAAATATCCCACAGGTGCAGAAAATGGGATAGTTCATATGAATAGATATTAAAGATTACGGTCTGTAGAAGATCATGAATTTCAAAATAATCTGGATTTTCGGGAGCAACAGCACCCGCCCAGACACAAGCGAAGCGAAATACCAACTACCCCCCTTTGTCAAAAAAGGAGAAAAGATGCAGGAGGGGAAAGAGAGGGAGTGGAAAGGGACCCAAAAAAAGGTACCTCCAATAAAAACTCCCAGTATTGGAATTTATAACTTGTCTAAAACTGAACTCAAATCCTCTGAAATTAAAATACTACAAAAGGGTCTCTCATTTGCACCTTCATGCCCGGCAAATAAAATTAATCTATATCTAGATCTTAATTTATATGTAAGGAATCTTACCCTCAAGAGACACTTTAAAAAAAAGGGGATGCCACATTGAGAAATTGTGAGGATAGTAATCAAAATCACTCATCAGGACTGAAAAATAAATCAACGTTTTTTTCCAATTGAATCCAAGGGACCATATATTGAAATGTTCTCACAAAAAATGAAACAAGATATTGAGCACTTTAAGATAACTAAAAACTCCCATAATTTAACAACAGAGGAGTGATGCGCAATTAAAAGTCTTGCTGGAAATAGTGAGATTGTAATTAAAAGCACTGATAAAGGGGGAGGAATCATTATATTAGATCGCTACTATTATGTAGATGAAGCACATAAGCTACTTGGAGACAAAATCTCCTACCAGTGCCTTGAATATGATCCAACTCAGGATTATCTTGTAGAATTGGATGATATTCTAAAAAGAGGTTTTAAGAATAAATGTATATCATTGGAGGAGTATAAATATCTTTTTAATCAGTTTCCTAAACCTGCTACCTTTTATCATATTCCGAAGATACACAAAGATTGTCATAGACCGCCCGGTCGCCCAATAATAATGGGGATAGGATCATTGACATCAAGAATCTCGGAGTATGTGGATGTTTATATAAAAAATGTGTTGTCACTTGAGTCCTGTCTTCGGGACTCTACTCATATTTTAAAAATAATAAGTGACTTAGAGTGGAAACCTCAATATAAATGGTGCACTGTGGACATTCAGTCCCTCTACACTGCGATTCTGCATGAAAAAGGGATTGATAGTATAAGAACTATGTTAAGTGTGGATCCAGACATTGAAGTTGATTTAGCGACATTTATATATGATTGCTTGAAATTTGTGCTCACCCGCAATAATTGTACATTCTTAGAGGACTGGTATGTCCAAATTTGCGGGACAGCGATGGGCACAATCTGTGCCCCGAGCCTGGCAGATATCTACATGGGGTCATGGAAAGCTTATTTGAATATGTACAAGAATGCTGACAAAATCATATTATTTAAACGCTTTATTGACGATATAATAATTGTTTGGAATGGTACAGAAGATCTGTTTAGAGAATTCATTGAGTCTATAAATGTGAATACGTACAACTTGAAATTTACATCTAATATTCAAGATGAGAAAATTGAATTTTTAGATCTTATATTTGATACCACTGAATTTATGACTAGAGGATGTATTGAAATTCGATGTGAATAGCTATTTGGAATATACAAGTTGTCATTTTTCACAATGGAAGAAGAACATCCCTTACTCACAATTTACCCGACTACGTCGGAATTGTGCCACCATAGAAAGTATAATGAGCAGGCAAATGTTTACTTAGAAAGATTTACTGAGAGGGGATATCCAAATGAGATTATAGAAAATTTGAGGGTTAGAGCAAGAGAAAGATAGAACAGACCTATTGGTTCCTACAGATAAGGTGATTGCTCATCGAAAAAGTGAAATTATGAGTAAGATTTGTCCATTTGTAACCAACTATAATAACAATGTGTCTAGTATTCAGAAGTGTATGAAAAAGAATTGTCACTTATTGAAAATGGATCCGGTACTGGCTGAACATCTACCCAACCATCCTAATATAGTATTTAGAAAAGCCAGGAATCTTAAATCACTAGTGTCACGCAGTAGATTGTCAAAATTTAATAATGAAGGACCAGTTGGTAACATTCAGAGTAAAATCAAGGGGAGTTACCCTTGCTGAAGTTGTAAAACGTGTATATTGATGGATAAGAACACCAAAAGTTTTAGTAATACCAGTGGTGACAAAAAAATATAATATTATGAGGTATATGAATTGTAACCCAACATTTGTTGTATATATATTGAGTTGCCCTTGTGGGTACTTATATGTGGGTAAAACTAAGAGAGTGTTGAAAATACGCATTTTAGAACATACTGTATGCGAAACATCAAAAACAAAGTTACCAACCATAGTGTGCCACGTCATTTTCAGGCATATCATGACAGTGATCCAAGTAAACTGCGGTTTAAAGGTATTCAGCAAGTTCAGAATAAGGGTGGTGATAGAGAAAATGAATTGTTAAAAAGAGAAACGTATTGGATACTAGCACTTGATACGTTAACCCCTAAGGGATTGAATGAAGGTTTGGAAATCACCCCATATATCTGAATTCCGTTAAATAGTAGTCTGCATACCTTGTAGTTTTTTCTCTTTCTATGAGATAGAAATATTTGTGGGTTAGAGGCTCTCTAGTGGTTATGAAATAATATGAGATATGTGATTATGAAAGTAAAAAACAATAGATCAAAACAGTTATAAAAAGGGTATTTTTTGCTGAATTTATTATTTATGTTTATATTATTATATTACATATTTTTTTTATTATTTTTCATTATGTTTTGATACCAGATGCACTAGGTGCAGAGGAGTTATACATGTATATATATGTATGAGCTATTTAAGAAGCATCTAGTTTTTAACAATTAAATCCTCTTTCAAAGGAATAGAATAAATCTTGAAAAATATATATTTTTTAAACAAATTTAGTAAATGTAGTTTTATGTTTAAATATAGTCTTTTATTCCCCTCTTTTTGTATGTATGTATTATGTAAACAATGGGATAGATCCTGATATACATATGGCATGTAACTAATATAAGTAGGGTATTAAGTAATAGCATGCATATAGGCATTATTTTAAGAAGAGGCTCGGAAATCACTATATAATATAGTATGACTGCTTGGGCTATTTAGATGGTTAACACCTGTAGCTGATTATGTGTATTGAATTGTCCCATTGTATTCATTAAGCTATGTGGTTAATCATGTGCCAAGAGAGCAAATAAATGTCTAGCTGCTACGTCGGAACGGCACTGCCCTCTGACAAAGTCTGTGACGAAACGCGTTAGGGCAGAGCTGTTCTGATGTCATCCCCCTCCAGCTATCTCCGTCCCGAAGCAAGTGGTCCAGTGATCTGACCCATGGTCACCGCTGTTGGCGTCAGATGCAGGAGGTAGGAGTCCAGCGAGCCACGAGACGAGGTTCGGGTAATTGCCGGGAGGAATACTGATTGCATCATGTGGTAACCAGCCCACACTGGTTTATATGCGGTACGAGTCTTGATGTCTCAAAGTGCTGTTTATGTCTGAGAGTTTTATTTGATTAAAATGTTTTTACACTATGAAGCGCCCCCTCTTCATATCTTTCTGCTAGATCCATCCACCCGAGGAGTTCTGGGGACATAGAACGAGGGGAGCTGCAGTCCAGGAAATTTAAAGTGGACTTTTAGTGATCAGTGTCTCAGGTGGAATACTGTATACATATTGTGGCCACAAATGTGGATTTAATTAATTTATCAAACATAAGTGAACAAGCGCAGAGTCCTCATCTTTTTCTTGTATATATATATATATATATATATATATATATATATATAAGTTTTGTTGTTTATTTGGGGTGCACCTGATTATTTCTTATATCCTGAGGTGTTCCACCTCTACCCAATTTGGTCAACAAACTTAATAAACAAATGTAATAGCAACATTCTTTTTCTCTTTCTAGATACACATCAATTTATTAAAAAATGTCTGTCTAAAAAACTTATTAAAACAAGAAGTACATAAAACCAATTCAGTTTATCTGTAAACATTTAGTAGATGCTTTTTTCATTTTCTTTAAGAGTCCCAATGTCATATCACCCAACACGTTTCGTCATTGAAGACTACATCAGGGGTATCATTGGTATATATTTAATTCCAACGTGTGTTTTAGCTTCATTCAAAGTTGGTACTCACTCTGGTTGATCCTGAAGCACCTATCGTGCTGTCTTTCTGATAATATCGGACAAAGTCCTTAATAGGTACTGTTATTGTGTTGTAATTCAGGAATATTTCTTCTAAGGTATACTCCTCTAGTTCTTCTATAGTTTTAGCCACCAATTGAGTAGATCTAGTAGCTTTTAGAATTTATCCCACTGATATCCTTAAAAGTGGAATTTCCTCTCCTGTTCTATCCTACTTCCTTGACTGTTTTTCTGACATACAAGGAAGTAGGATAGACCAGGAGAGGAAATTCCACTTTTAAGAATATCAGTGGGATAAATTCTAAAAGCTACTAGATCTACACTAAACATATTTCTATAAAATACAATGCACATGATTAACATTGATTCAAATACTCTAAATGGTAACATTTGAACCTGTTCAATTTTAAGGGATGCTATGTTGGGTTGTCACCTCACCTTTATGGGTATTAGTTCCTAGGTGAGAATCCCCTATATATGATACAGGCTGTTACAAAAATGACCCTACGCATTTCATCCATAAATGGGACTTCATCAGGGGTATAATTCTTTAAGAAAAAATAAAAATATATAGAGTGACATAAAATTACATTTGCATACAAAACCTTTGTACAATTATTTACAATTAAAAAACGTTAATGTACACATTTTTTGTGAAATTAAAATTATAATATTTACATATCATTTAGAAAACAATTTATGAAGCATTTATACAAAATTAACAACTACAGATTAAAGAGTATTTTACAGAGGATGATCATGTATATAGTTTTTTATGGCTACCATATCATATATAGTGGTTGTAATACATACCAAAAGGATTACATAAATGCACAATCAGCAAAGTAGATTTTTTTTCTTCAAATGGCTGAATAGTCTCCACCAATGAGCTTAAAAAGACCTCATTTCAGGATATAAGATTTTAAGGTTTTAAATTCACTTTAATACTATAACTCAAATAATAAATGTATTTAATAAAAAAAGGCATACTATAATTGTATGACTCTATTAATGATCTTATTTAATGGATGGTAAAGCTTCAATTTTAATTATAATTATAATATAAATAATTAGTTTTAATTAATAGTATCATTTTAATTGAGATACATACCAAATAGATCTTCATGGGACAGTGACTATGAACATGTGTCATACAATCCCAACTGGTGATAGTCAAGCTGACCTACCAAAAAAGAACATTACACTGATGTCAATCAGAAAATCCCTTTTAATGTCCTAAAGACATAAATCTAAATATCTTGCAAAATTACTTATTTGGACCAAAAAGCATGTCACTCACAAGGATATTATCTTAAATAACAGTATTTATATTTCTCTAATCATAACCTCCCTCAGGTATAAGTATTTTCATATATTTTTCCTTTTATATAGTGGCATCCTCATCCAATTAAGCAAAGAATACAGTATATTACAGAGGTGTCCTCCCTAATGTGGCATTTCACTAATAAATAACCTTCCCAGTGCACATACACCATGCTGAATGGTTAAAAGTACATAAGTTCAAAAGTGTGTTTACTTAAAGCAGTCCTCCTGCCATGGCACTAGTCCCACACCATTAAAGTATTGTAATTATAATAGTAGGATCCTCTGTTGGCTGGTGGGATTATCCTACTGTTTTCCATCAATGGTTCCCCCGCAGGTTGGGAAATTCCACCAGCTTTCAAATTCCTTGCGACAATTTTTAAAAACATGGCGTATGATATATGGTGCTCCTGCCAATCAGCTCCCAACTGTCATTTTGCAATCACGTGACAGTTGAAGGAGGTTACTGGCTGGAGCACTATATATCATAAATCATAAACCACAACTTTCAAAATTATTGTGTATGATAAAACTTATTGATAAATTTCATGTGTTAGAAATGTGGGGATGTGTTTGCAAAAACATATTATGTAAAAATAAAAATTACATTTGATATTTTTGAAATTATTTTCTTTATGGTTTGTAGCTACCAGCTTCTCCTTAGTTAGGATGGCCCTTCAAAACTTGGTATTCTGCCTTCAGATGTAGGGAGTCACCAGATCCAGCAAATCCTGGAAGAAGTGTTAGTGTTCAGTGTCCAAATTATTCCTCTTTGTCTGAAAGTGTTTTCAAACTCATACCAATTTCAAAATAATGAAGCATTATGCAATCTCCTTTTCAAATTAATATATTCAGTTAATTTAATTCCTGGATATTTGTTCTCAATAAGGCAATAAAAGAAGAACTACACAGTCAAGTCATATTATTATGACCACCAGCTAATAGCTACAGTCACCGCCCTGTGCAACACAGGCAGCAGTTAGAAGGGCTGAACTGTCATTTTAGACACATGTCTGGTAGCCCCCAGGTTTATTTTGATGATAAGCTGCTCCACTGTAGCGTGTCAGTCGGCCTTCATGCACCTTTGTAGCCGACGTTCACATTTTACATCAATGGCATGTGCTATTCTGCAGTTACCACATTGGTTATTTGCAATGGGGCCATTTGTCCAGTCACGATACACCTTCACCACAGCAGCATGAGAACAGCACACAAACTGCTCTGTTACAGAAATACTGCCACCCTTAGTCCGAAAGCCGATAATCACCCATTTTTGCAACTTGGATAAATCACTGCTTTTTACCCAAGACATCAATGAGCGATATGTGTGCAGGTCTATCGCACACCTTATATACCCACCAAGTAAGCGCATGACACGTGGCATACTTCATGGGCTACATGCTGCCGACGTCAAATGTAGGAGGTGGTCATAATAATGTGACTCAACTGTGTATTTAGTGTAGTATATAAAAACACTTTTTGTCTCATTTAAAATCAAATATACATGTGCCAGTACACTGAAACAATAAAAATGGTAGCTTATCTGGTAGAGTGGTGTCTTAATCCTCAATTTCCAGATAGAGAGGAGGGCTCGAGGTCCTACCAGTTCTCCTCAAAGTATTTTGTCCATTTGCCTAGCTGCTGTACTTCATCAGGAGGGTCTATATACAATAGATATACTATTCTTGAGTGTATGGTCACCAGTGGAGGATTTACCACAAGGAAACCAAAGTGGCTGCTTAGGTTCCTGCTGGTCCCAGAGGGCCCACCGACAAGGCTGTATAAAGGGCATTTCTGGTGCATCACAAGTTTTACCGAAATTGTCCGAGAGCTGGAATGGCTGAATACTCCTGGCAGGCTGTCATTAATTAGACAGCTGCTGGGCACTGGCTACAGTGCATGTCTGTGTCTCCAGTCCTGCAGTATTGTTCGTGTAACCAGTCATGACACATGTGTGTATGATGTCAGATGCTTAGAGAGAGGAGTTGGGATGTGCACAGAAAAAAACATGAGGTTTTCCTGTGTACTTATTACAGTATTTTTATTTTATTTTATACAACATCCATCTGCTTCAAAACCAAATGAGGCAAGAGTGGGGTTTGGGGAGGGGTATGGGGTGGGGGGCAGTGTTATATTAAGTGCAGTGTCTAACATCCACTTGCTGCAATCATGGCTAAGGGGTAGGCACAAACTGACTGATAATATATTAATATGCTATTATACTCTATTTTAAGTGCTACCGTGTATTGGAGATGCCTGCTACACTCAGTGAGGCACTGATATATAATCAATACAGTCACACTGACTGAGTGGTGTAATATACACATCACTATACACATCACTGCTGTAATTGGGGTTAAGAATAAGTATTATATGGTATGGGTGCCTGCATTATGTATCAGTCATCATCCCCTCACTGATTGTAGCATGTCCTCCATACCCTATTGGCAGGTCACCCATCTCTTACAATAACCATTATTGCACCCCTCAGTCAGTGGCTGTATTGACTATATATTTGTGTCATTAGTTTGACTCCATTCTACGAGGTCTAGCAGTTAAGTTAGCAAACGAACCACCGTACAGTAGCGGATTTATCATGAGACCCAGGGTGCTTTCCGACAGATCATGGAGTCAGGAGGGCATTTCTAATTTCCAACAAAAATGTCTGAGTGCTGGACTAGTTGAATACTCTCAACAGCCTGTCAGTGAGAATATAGCTGCCAGGTGCCAGTTGCCTGCACCTGCCTTTGCACAGTGCCTACAGTGTGATTTTAACAACTATCATCTGCTTGATTTAATCAGGCGGGGGCAGATTGGCGAGCATACACTGACTGGGGTATGGCACAATGAGTGGGGGCCTCTCTGCTACAATTGGTGGGGAAGGCACACTGAGGATTGTTTGAGGAAGGGGGGCCCCAAATAATTGCATTGCTTAGGGCCCCATGAGATTTAAATCCCCCTCTGGTGGTCACGCTCTAATAAACACACTATATTTAAAGTAATAAAGTGAGTAGGCTCCCCTTGTAGAACTTGCTGCCCCATTGATAAAGTAGGCTTCCCTTTACCCCGAGTATTTGTAGTGCACTGATAAACAGTCTATGCCAGTGGTTCCCAAACTTTTTTGAATCATGACGCCTTAGAGTACCAGAATTTTTTTCACTGTACCCCTAGGCCAAAAGTTTCTTATTTAATAATTTATAAAAAAAAATATTACATTTAGTGAATTGTGTTTATACAGGTATGTCATCCTTAGGATCAATTATGTGGTGAGGGACAAGATTTGTTTCTATTTGTCCACATATATTATGATTGACAGCCAACAGAACTGGTTTTGCCTATTAAATTGACCATAAATAATTTGACTTGGTCCTGGACCACCACTCCAAGGCACACCTGCAAGTACTCTAGGGCGTCATGATTCAAAAACGTTTGGGAACCACTGGCATAGACTGTTTACCAGTGCACTAAAATACTACAACGGCTTGTATAGACTGTTTGCCCTAACTTAAGCTTGTGCACTTGAAGTATTACAGCAGCCTATAGGTATTGAACTGTTTGTGTACTAAAAGCTAATCAATTGCATAATTTGTGTTATACATTTGACAACCGAATCTGTTACATTCTAAGTGTGTGATACTGTTTCATATGCATTATACAATTGACTGCCTAACCTGTTACATTCCAAGAGTGTCATACTGTATAGTAATTTTATTCTAAGGCCCAGATTTATTAAGCCTTGGAGAGCGATTAATAGCATAGTGATAAAGTACCAACCAATCAGCTCGTAACTGTCATTTTTCAAACACAGTCTGTAACATGGCAGTTTGGAGCTGATTGGTTGGTACTTTATCACCATGCTATTTATCACTCTCCAAGGCTTGATAAATGGGGGCCTAAGTATTTAATACTGTTTCAAATTGTAAGAATCTGCCTTCCCAGTAACTGGAGCCTAAAAAAAGGACTGATTGTATCAATTTATCTCCTTTGCCATCTTGAACTGATAAAATAGCATTGTACCTTTACAACTGGTTAGAATTTGTGTCTGCAACAGAAAAGTTACACCCCTAGACTTGCCTCTCTGTCATGGTACACCCTCACTGGTGGAGTCTCCAGAAGAAATGAATGGCCACAAGAGCAAGCACACCTAAGTACCTGGTGATTATATTTTTATGTGCTGTATATATTTATAGAGAACATTCGGGCAGATGTATTAACCTGGAGAAGGCATAAGGAAGTGATAAACCAGTGATATGTGCAAGGTGATAAAGGCAGCAGCCAATCAGCTCCTAACTGTTAATTTACATATTGGAGCTGATTGGCTGGTGTGTGTATCACCTTGCACATATCACTGGTTTATCACTTCCTTATGCCTTCTCCATGTTAATACATCTGCCCCATTGAATTGTACTCAAGTCATAACTGGATTCTCTCCATACTCTAAATTTCAAAGCTGTCTATTAATAATACCATGAACATGGAGTTCTTTATTGATGCAGAAACATTAGTGCGATAGCCTTTTCTATTTTTTGCATAGAAACTGGTGCTATATTTTCCTAATGTCTTTTCAGGGACTAACTATCCTGACTGCCCTAGCTAAAAGCAACAACAATATGATGCTGACATCTGTGCATAAGATAATAAAGACACTGACACTGTTCTGTATTGTTTTATATTTTCTGGCTTCAGCACCATTTTTCTGGGTTGATGGGGCATAATGTACAGTATGGAAATATATCTGGAAATCAGAGGCAGCACAGGGTTCGGCGACACCGGGTGAAGCAAATAGATTCCCTGAATGCGGCTTCATGTGAAACGTGGGCATGACTTTTCAGAAAGGAGGTGATACCTTATGGGAAGCCTGAGTTTCTTACAATCAAGGGGGCATGGCCTCACAGGGTGGGGGCGTGACCTTGCAGTTGTTACATTACTCCTGGGCATGCTCAGTATTCCTGGAGATACTGGGCTGCCCCCGGAGACTCTAGCTGCATTGCCGGCTCCTCTTTAGTGATAGGAGCTGAGTACTGCATGAGAATGTCACAATGCAGCACACAGGAAGGGTGACACCGGGGTGCAATCTCCACCCCCCTGGTTGCGCCTCTGCTGTTACATACCAAAAAGTTGACAAACTCTAAATAAGCATAAATAACATGCATGCATAAACACTATTATTAAATTTACAATGTCATCTGTAATGTGTCAATCTTCATATATTACCTCCTATTGGTCCATTCAACACACCCATTTCAAAATGCTTTAAGAGTGGATAAGTGTATGATAGCTCAACTGTTAACAATCTAAAGCCCTAAAATAAATTAATAATTCCATTCAAAATCTTGATTATTAAGTCTAAGAATATATAAGGTATAGAAAACAGTGTCATACTTAAAAAAGATTTTTTTTTAAAACAGCAAAAAAAAATAATTCTGCTTCTTATTCCCCAAAACATAGACAGATTGCAAGGCCATATTTATTATCTAAAACACTAATGTTGGCAGTCTTATTTTCACAAAATAATCCTGAACTCAATAGTTTTTCTGCCAAGGAATATGTTCTGCCATGTTTATGCAAAATATAGTTGTTTATAAAAGAACATCTGCTGCTGGATTCCACTAAAGCCATAGACATTGAAGACACTGGAAGCTTTACAATCAAATGTGTTTAGTATCTAGTCTGTCTTAGTGAATATGCAGAATGCAGAAAACGATGCCACACTCCTTACAATATTGTTGTATTTAAACAAATCAGAGACCCATAAAAAGAAAACAGTGCCTTGCAGAAAGAATTGGCATGTAAAGAGTCTTCCTGATATACTAAGAGAAACATAAAGAAGCAGAAATAATAAATAATCATGCAAGCAGTGCTGTCATCAAAGACAAGCCCGCTAACCAAGCACATCTTTTATCTAATTTGCCTGGTTTAACTTCTATTTCAGAACATTGAATTGAAGATTTTGTTTCTGAATAAACAGATGTGTCATGTTAAATATATCAATTTTCTAAATGGAAATGTGTTACTACTTTTACAGTCATAACTTATTCGTAATAGGTCAACTAAGGTACTCAAGGCAAATCTCAAATTTTGTGCACGGCTCAATGACCTCAAATACTCTTATTTGGACATCTGCCCTAAATTTGACCTGTTAATCTCATATACAGATATAGGTGTTTCTTCACCTGTTACTGACAGTCAGTAGTGGTTGAGAGCTAGTAGGCAGTATGTGCTTGAAATGCACA
Organism: Pseudophryne corroboree; assembly: GCF_028390025.1. Classification (NCBI taxonomy): domain Eukaryota; kingdom Metazoa; phylum Chordata; class Amphibia; order Anura; family Myobatrachidae; genus Pseudophryne; species Pseudophryne corroboree. The sequence continues at coordinate 1,003,048,257 of NC_086444.1, read as the reverse complement.
GATGTATTCAAAGGGATCCAGACACATGGTTGACAGTAGAATGTCATCATCCTTAGAATGTCAAAATATTTATACTGTCCAACTTTGATTGGAGGAGGGACAAAAGCCCGAGTTTAGGGGGCGTAGCCTCATTGCTAGGAGGCATGGCCCACAATTGCAGCATTTCCCGCAAGGCCTTGCCATACTTTTGCCACTTTGGGCTGCTGGTATGCCCCTGTCCCTCTCTCCCAGTAAACAGACACTGTGCGCATGCGCACAGCATCTATTCACCACTGCTCTGTTAAGCAGAGCAGCAAGTGAGAGAGGGTCTCCCAACTGCCCACCCCCACCGTGGGACACTGCGACCATTTTAAACCAGCCATGCTTCCAGTGACTTATAGACAGCGTTGTGCTACTGACACTGGAGGTTGAGACGTCATGATGTCTCATTACCCAAGAAGGAAACGAGGAGTGGGACTAGGGAGACTGGAGTATATTCAAACTGCCTAACATGCTGAGAGGCCTGCAAGTCAGCACTGAGGTCAGTTAAGGGGAAACAATCATTAAATGTATTTTATAGAATAGGGGTGAGAGCTTCATTAAATATATAAATGGTGTGATTAAATATTTAAGTGGTGGGGGGATCTTTAAACATATTATATAAGGGGTGGAGGTGAGGGGTTGCTGGGGGGAAAGAGAATATATATATACAGAGAAAAAAATATATACACAGATAGGCAGCACTCCCTGGTATGCATTGCAAAGGATCCACAAGCTGCATGTTGCCACCGTTTCAGATGTTTAATTACATCTTTTGTCAAAAGACATAATCAAACATCTGAAACATTGGCAACATGCAGCTTATGAATCCTTCACATGTGATGTGCATACCAGGGAGTGCTGCATATCTGTATGAATACTATTGAATGTGGTTCAATTTGGATGTGCACCGCCCCGTGGTTATATTTATTAGGGTTACGGTCTTGGCCACTATATATATATATATATATATAATGTGTAGGACTTGCCCAGAGGTTTAGAGACACAGCGGGCATTGTCAGGAGTGTGGCACTGACATAAGGGATAGGCCCCCCTGTCTTAAGTGCTCCAGGCCCCTCAAAGGCTTAATCCATTCCCAGGTTAGAGTTTAAATATTTAGAGGGAATGCAGTTAAGTTTCCGAAAGTCAGGATCCCGGTGGTCAAAATACAGATGCTGGAATCCTGACAGCAGTCAAAATGCCGTCGGTCAAAATCCCGACTGCCGCTGGGTATTCCCACTAGGGTGGTGGTCCATGCCACCACCCAAGGGGGAATATAATAGTGTGGTAAGCAAAGCTCGCCACCGAGCCTGAAGTGTGTCAAGTGCAGAGAGCCTGCAAGGGGACATGCTGCGCCCAATGTTGGGCTTTTGACTGTTGGGATTCAGCCAATGGTATTTCAACTGCCGGTATCCCAACTATCAGGTAATCATAACGCTACCCCTCAGATATCTATGCTGTAACTGCACATTGCATGACCACCAGGACCTGGAACAAGATGGTGTAGCCACTCCAGCTGCCAGAATCAGGTAAGTGACTACTGGGTCACCAGGAACATTAGATTGACATTCTTTGTGTATATGTGTATATGTCATCTGTGTAGATATGATGAATGTTGAAATGTTAAATATTGACTTAACGTACCACCCCCATATTAAATATGTTAATTTCTCTTCAACAGAACTGAAAAGGATACTGTAGCTTTTTTTTGCTGCATATGTGGTACAGCTAGTGCTAGTAACAAGGCTTTGTGGTGCCCTGAGAGCAGGTTGTCATGATCTCATGCTGAGTGGTTGAGGCCACTAGCTGCTATGAAGAACAGCACTGTCCGGAGCATCCTTTGGATGTTCTGGGGGGCTGTACGAGTTGCAGTGAGTGTGCATGTCTGGAGCATCCAATGCTCAGTGGCATTGCAGCAGTGATACTGGCTGCCGGCTGCCATTCCATGCACCCTTCTAGCCAGATGCAGGGACCACAGGGCAGCAACAGTGCCACCCACAGAGCACTGCTTGCATGCCCCAGTTATGGCCCTGGGTACAGCTACTGTATGTCATTTTTGTTCTAAGGACTGTGGTAAATCCACATGATAACTGCCACCAGAAAGAAGTAAGCACCAGTCAGGCTAAGCAACTTTGAGGAACCATGTTCAGGGCAAGCTTCTGCACTCACCCACCCACAAAATTATTAATACTTAAAAATTAGGTAACATCAGCCTCTAGACTTGGGTGTGAAAACACAGATAACCAGAACTAAGATTAGATTTTTAATCCAAGTTAAAACTTCAAAGCTTATTGTTACAGAAAAAATAAAGTTACAAAAATATAGTAGTTAAATAGTCACGCAAGTGATTACAATCTCAAGAAAATAAAAATTAAGGGGAGGAAAAAAGAGCCAATGCTCAGGTCACCTGAACAGTCTAAACACTGGTTTTGATTGAGGCCTCTCTATTTCCTGGACATTATATGAGTGCATGCATGATTATGTACCACATTAATAACAGTAATGCACTGGAGAAAATACACAATAGTGCTGTACAGTATAATGTAACATATGTATAATGTGGGTGAGGATCATAGGGTCGACCACACTTAGGTCGACCTCTATTGGTCGACAGTAACTAAGTCGACATAAGCAAGGTCGACGTTCGTTTTTTTATTTTGGTGTCATTTTCTTTTTTTGGTGTGACCAGGAACCCCAATTAGTGCATCTTGTCCCCTTGCATGGTTCGCTTCACTCACCTTGCTTTGGGCAAGGTGCCTCGCTCTGTTACTGCTGCACTTGGCACAGGTTACCATTCCCAATTGTAGTCCACAGAGATCATAAAGTATAAAATAGTTAAAAAAATTAAAAAAGTGTGCAAAAATTATGTCGACCTAGATCATGTCGACCTAGTAACCATGTTGACCTAGAAACCATGTCAACCTAAATCATGTCGACCAATAGTGGTCGACCTACTGCATGGTGAACCTAGAGACCGGATGCTGTATAATGTATAATTAAAGTGTACTAGGATATAGTCTGGAACCTCATTCCTAGGGGGGGCGGGGGGATGCTTCATGCAGTGGGGTCCACCAGGGGTTTCTCCTGTTCCCCTGTGGGCCAGTCCAACCCTGTTTGTCACTGCCTAGTATAAATTGCAGCCCAAAGCTCCTAATACAGGGCAGCATTAACCATTTTCTGATGCATAGTGCCTGCTGGTGCCCACAAAAGTTTTCGGGTGAATTTGTTGTCATTTGTAAATAAAATAAAATAATTTTTTTGGTACAACTTGTGCTGTAGGTGCCATACCCCAATGTGTTCATAAATATGAGCACTGTTATTCCACAGTATGAGTTGTCATTTATGAAAGAAAATTAAAAATACTTGTTTTTGGTTTTTTTGAACAACTTGTGTGTTCAATAAATGTCAATAGGTGCTGTGCCGCAATGCGGACACTGTGAATCCGTAGTGTGAGTTGTCAATTGTGAATTTTTTTTCTTCTTTTTATGCAAACTGTGTCTGCAGTATGTGTTGTACAACTTGAGTATGCTGTAGGTGCTGTTGCTGTAACTATAGCCCCTTTGGCACTGGAAGAAAAAAAAGGCAATTTTGAAGGCACTATAGGTACATTACTTAAGCTGCCCACCCTCTAGTATGTACTCAGAAAAAATTTCCAGCACAGCCGGGAATCTTGCGATTTGTGTAGCTGAGTGTAAGGTGTGTAAAGGGAAATATAACCTTCCACTGTTACTCTATCTAACATATCGTAACTATCTTCATTAAACTACTAGTTCTTGTAAATAAATAAACATGCATTCATGTTTTATTATATTTTAAAAGCCATCTATGCAATAGCATCATAAAGAGCACAACTTTTTTCATGTTGAGTACACTTACTGCAATGTTTCCTCCTACCTAATGAACTACTGCTCACAATTTGTATAATGAAAGTATTAAATAATGTAGAGTATGACAAAATAAGTTTAACTTCATTCTCTGTCCAATATATTAATTTAAATATTTTGTTTACTGTTATTAACAATAATTTAAGCTTATGGGAGAGGAATATCCAGTTCACAAAAGGAACAATATAAGAAAATCTCGATCTGTAAGTTATTTTTAAAAGTGTTTTATTTTTCTTTAGAATAAGATGACTGCTTTGTCTTATATATAATATCGATTTCATGCCTATATTCATTGGAGTTAGTTTTGTATTTCTTGAGCTGCATAGATCTTAAACTATATTTTTTGTAAATAAAAGAATTATCTATTTTCCTCTTAAGAATTCATCATATTTTAATCTTTGTTGACTTGTCAAATAATGACAGTGAGGAAAAATTAAATAGATGACAGATAAGTAATCTGGAAGTTGGAATTGCAAATTTACTCATGCAAACTTCAGTTTCATAGATTGATGGAAAATGTGATTTGATGAAAAGTAAATGTTAATGTGATTCAGGCAAATGACAAATATGTCCTCAGAATCTAACACAGAAAATGCTTTATTATCAGCCATGAAACATTTTTTCATGAGTAGTAATAAAACATGATATGTGTACACTCTATAACTGACAGTGTAAGTGACAGAATGGAATTGATATTTTTTTAAAGAGCGCAAACAAAATCATGAATTTAAGAAATATGAAGTTTTTCCACTTCTTTCTGCAGTATATTGCACAGCTATATATCATAGGTAATGAACGCTGCAAAGATCAAGAATAGTTTTCTCTAATACTCAGCTGTGATGGTATGTTTAAACTCCTATATTCTTCAAGTTAATTCACTATTAAAAATTGTATGCTTTTGCTAGTCTATGAGTTCATATATGTTGCTACAGGATTGAATGTTACCAAACTATCTTCTGAAAAACACTGAAGTCAATCTCCAAACAGGTGCTTATTGAAAAAAGCCACAGTTAAAACTGGAGAAAAGGGTCTTCCTTTGCTCAGCCACATACCAAATATACCCAAATATGACAATGAAAAAAAAAATATTATTTTTTTTTACCAAATTGCTGTGTAAACCACAATAGACACAGTTATCCTGAAATTACAGCAATTTAAAATAATACCCCTTTTCTATCAAAATCCTGTATTTTTTAATATGCTTCCAACCTTGGTCAGACCCAGATCAGACCCTGTTAACACTGCACCTTCGACCCGGGTTATTCTCCAGCCCATTTACACTGTACCTGTGTGTGGTCTTTCTGTTTTGCCAGTGCTTGGAGATGACATCTCCAAGTATTGGTGATCAAGGTCTCCATAGGCTTGTAATTAGAAATGTGCGCAGACCCCCATATTTTGTTTATAATTCATAATCCTCAAGTGTTTTGGTTCTGATTCGGTTTCTGGTTCAGTTTAAAATTGATGAAAGAATAGATAATCATTGCTACAAATCGATAAAAACAGCTAAAATCATTTAATTTATACAATCCAAAATCTGAAATTCTAATTTAAAATCTAAATACTGTACCACGAAGCTACAACATGGGTAGACCTAGTAATAACCCAGAATATTGTGTTAGTGGAAGAGGAGTATTAATGAACAGAGAGAAAAACATTATAGGGAAAATTTAATAGGGTCTGAGATGCTGGAAGAATGCCTGTATTTTTAAAGCAGCAATTATTTACAACGGTAAGTGAAGGTTGCTTTAAAAATACGGGCATTCTAGCCCAAAGTTCTGCTGCTCCAGCAACTTGGACCCTATTACATTTATCCCTTTGTCTTCTTTTTATCTTAGATGGATCATATTCAGAAACAGTGTCGACATTTACTCGGTTGTGTGATTTTTGCTACTGCTCATGCATGTAAAGTTCTGAAGGCTATTAATGTGAATGTGAGCGAACCTACAGTAAGTGTCTGATGGAATTTGCATTTGTGTATGGCATCGCTATAGAAGGGGTTTGCGATCCTTTGGTGTTTCAGGGTGGAGAATTGTACTCAGGGCAGGATCTCATATACTTTACACATATTTCTCTGAGAGAATATTTCAACTATAATCCAGGAAACTGAATAGTTGGGAATGCATTTCCCCAAGGGTCATGGCAAAATATATGCCCGTTATGGCTTCTACAGTCATCTGCGCACTGTGCTTCCACTTTCCTGCTCCCCCTGTACCTTCTCACAGAGACCTGTGCCTGGGTTTCAGATTTCCTACTCCCCTGTACCTGCCCACAGTAACCTGTGTCCATGATTCTGCTTTCCTACTCACCTGTACCTGCTCACAGTAACCTGTGCCCATAATTCTGCTTACCTGCTTCTCCTGTACCTGCTTACAGTGACCTGTGCCCTGTGATTCAACTTTCCTGCTGCCCCCGTGCTTTCTCACATCGACTTGTGTCCCAATATTCTGCTTTCCTATTCTTCCTATACCTTCTCACAGTGACCCATGCCCTGGGTTTCTGCTTTCCTATTCTTCCTATGCTTTCTTGCAGTGACCCATGCCCTGGGTTTCTGCTTTTCTATTCTTCCTATGCTTTCTCACAGTGACCCATGCCCTGGATTTCTGCTTTCCTATTCTTCCTATACCTTGTCACAGTGATCTGTGCCCCATGATTCTGCTTTTCTACTCCCCTGTACCTGCTCATAGTAACCTGTGTCCCATAATTCTGCTTTACTACTCCTCCTGTAACTGATCTCAGTGACCTGTGCCATGTGATTCAACTTTCCTGCTCCCCCTGTTCCTGCTCACAGTGATCTGTGCCCCATGATTCTGCTTTCCTACTATCCTGTACCTGCTCACTCTGACCTGTGCCCCATGAGTCTACTTTCCTACTCCTCCTGTATCTGCTCTCAGTAACCTGTGTCCAAATATTATGCCTTCCTACTCATCCTCTAACTGCTCACAATGCCCTGTGCCTTGTGGTACTGCTTTCCTGTTCTCCGTGTATCTGCACATAATGATCCCTGCCCTGTGCTTCTGCTTTCCTGCTCCTCTTTTAAATGCTCACAGTAACTTCTGCCCTGTACTTATGCTTTCCTGCATTTAGTGTACCTGCTCTCAGTTACCTGTGCCCCAGTATTCTGCTTTCATGTTCTCCCTGTACCAGCTCACAATGACCTGTGCCCCAGTATTCTGCTTTCATGTTCTCCCTGCACCTGCTCACAATGACCTGTGTGCCAGTATTCTTCCTTCATGTTTTCCCTGTACGTGCTCACAGTGATCTGTGTCCTGTGCTTCTGCTTTTCTGTTCCCAGTCTACCCACTCACAATCACCTCAGCACCATGTTCATTTTTTCTTTCTACTTACCTACCTGTTACCTACTTTCCTACTTGTTACCATATTCCTGTTTCCTATTTGTTACCCATGTTACCGCTAACAGTGGCATTTATGGGGGTGCAGCTTTTAAGGGACATGCAGTAATTATCATGGCTATGGCAGTTTTTTCTGGGGTGCAGAATATTCTACATGAAAATAAGACAAAAAAGTACTGTATGCATGATATTTTCATAAACTCATTTGACACTAGGGGCATATTTAGCAACTTGGAGAAAGATATAGTGGAGAGAGATAAAGTACCAACCAATCTGCTCCTAACTGTTATTTTGCAGGCTGTGTTTGAAAAATGACAGTAGCTGATTGGTTGGTAATTTATATAACTCTACTTTATCTCTCTCCAGGCTTTGATAAATCTGCCCCTTGATGTCATATTGCAGCAAATGAATTGGAAATGCTTTGTAATATATAAATAAATAAATTGGTGTGGTGCTCCTAAAGTTCACTAACAGCCCCATCACATTCACAATATAATACACTATAAACTTCTGGCACAAAATAAACAAATCAAAGAAAAAGTGGTGCACTTAGACCAGCAGTGTGCTGAAGTGGTAATAGTAACCAGTCAACAAACATATATTGTATATGAAAAATGTTTTAGAATATCAGTACATATAATAATTCATGAAACATGATAAAATATCACGCCATTGACAATAATGGTTATAACATATTAAAGACTTCATAGATGGCTCCAATATATTGTTCTTAGGAGCTGAGAATGTGCTAACAAGACATACTGCATAAAACGTACTTGGGCTAAACAGATCAACATTCCCAGTCTCGCACAGACTGAATCCAAGGAAATATATTGATTGAATTATGATGGTCTGACCTGATTGTTCAGGTCATTCCAGTTAACTTCCATTGTGCACCTGGTACTCTTTGCATCATTTTTTTTTTATATATACCCTCTTGGTAACCATGTAAGACGACTCCAATTGGACTTTCTTCTTCTTCTTCTTCTTCTCCTTCTTCTTCGTATTCAGTTTCTTCTTCTTCTCTTTCTTCTTCTTCACTTTCTTCTTCTTCTCTTTCTTCTTCTCTTTCTTCTTCTTCTCTTCTTCTTCTTCTCTTTCTACTTCTTCTCTTTCTTCTTCTCTTTCTTTTTCTTCTCTTTCGTCTTCTTCTCTTTCTTCTTTTTTTCTCATGCTCTTCTCCTGGCATTCTGTGAACATAAAAGAGTTACTAGGATATTCTGGAAATGAATGTACTCTGAGTAGTGAAAGATGTTTAGGAAAAATCTAATTTTGGTAGAGAACCAGGGTACTACAGCATAAATGGGAAATTTCATGAAAAGCAAGCTTTGCAAAAGGTAACTAATGTACAGTGTATGTAATGTCTGTTTTGCTTACAATTGAACAATGGAATGTGTTTCTCAACTATTCAGTGGAAATAAAAGGGATGTCAAAGGGTCATCCAATATTTCCTTTCATTTATTGGTTACATTTATGTACCATTAAATTGTTGATAACACTTTTATACTAACATAAAATATATTTTACCTGACAGTAAATACTGATGTCACAATTCAACATTTTCATTGCCGCTTGTACTAAATATCAGCTCTGCTCCCTGTGCATGCTGAGCTAGGGGTCAGTTATTGAATGTTTTTTGTTTCCAATACAGTTTTTTTTCCTAAGACATTTCAGGCCATAATATTACAAATGCATTGATCATTTTTGCAGCCAAATGACCAAATAGCTCTTAGTTATTTTAAAGTACAGCTATTTCCCTTAAAACTTGTTTAGTGCATTTAATGACCAAATAATTACATGGGAGTTTTGTCTTATACAGTTTGTAAGTCACAGCTTGTTTGCTGATCATTTTAAAAGGAGTCTGACAGTGAGCGGAAATTGGTACAAAGAGAGTAAGCATGCTTGACAGGGAAACAAATGAAAACAAAATACATTTTGCCTTCATGTGCAACATTAAACTACTAATCAGATAATAACTAAACTGTATTAAATATGGCAAAATTCCTATAAAAACATCTGCCCAAGCAATGGTCCAACACAGCATAAAGGAAACACAATGTTAACCTTTCTTTTGTGTTATTTTGTATTGTGTTTACAATTACATCTTCCACATAGATCCTGCAAAGTGTTTATTGCTGAGGAGCAGTTGCTTCGTTTGCAAAGAACAAAAGGTCCAACTGTTTCATGTAAAGACGCAATTAAAAAAAGATTTATTAATCTTATCTTTGAATATGAAATAGAAGTATTAAGAGTGGGATACTGAATTTTTAATTGAAGCGTCATAGAACAAATGTACACCAAGCAAGAGTTCAATGTTTCTTAAAATGTGAGTTTTGCAAAGCTGTACTCTATATTTTAATTTAACTAAACAATTATTTTCATTACAGGTGTATATTTCCTTTGGAAAGTTTAGCAGTCACATACGTTCTGCTATTAAGCTCTGTTGCACAACAAAGTGCCAATATGTCATCTGTCAGAGTCTGTAAGATACAAACATCAATGTTCATAATCTGGAAAACAAGGAAGAAAATGCTGTTTTAGATGTCAATAAATGATCATATGTACATATAGCTTATTATTAGGCATGATCCTCATGGGTATCTGGGTGATATGTCGACAGTTAAAAGGTTGACAAGCAATAGGTTCATGCATATGGTCGACAAGGTCAAAAGATTGACAGGCTCAATTGGTCGACATGACAATGGTAGACACAGCATATGGTCAACATTGGATTTTTTTTTTTCATTTTTAGGACTTTTTCATACTTTACCATCCACATGGACTATGATTGAAAATTGTAAACTATGCTGAGCACAGAGGTAGTGGGTGAATACGATGCACTAATTGGGGGTCCACTTGCTAGAAAGAAAATTCTGACACCAAAATAACATCAAAAACTCATGTTGACCTTTTCATGTGTCGACCATTTCTGTGTCACCTTTCCATCATGCTGTACCATCAGGGAGGCATCTGATTGGTTCTAAATTTATTCTGCAGCACAACAAAGACCCCAAACATACAGCCAATCTCATGAATAACACTCTTCAGAGTAAAGAAGAACAAGGAGTTCTGGAAGTGAGGGAATGCCCCCCACTGAGACCTGATCTCAACATCATTGAGTCTGTCTGGGATTACATGAAGAGACAGAAGGATTTGAGCAAGCCTACATCTACAGAAGTTCTTTGGTTAGTACTTCAAGATGTTTGGAATAACTTCCCTGCCGAGTTTCTTCAAAAACTGTATGCGGGTGTACCTAAAATAATTTATGCTGTTTTGAAGGAAAATTGTGTTCATATCAAATATTGATTTGATATAGATTTCTCTTTTTTGCATTTTATTAATTGATAAAAATTAACTATTAACACTCCTATTTTTGAAAACATTTTTACTTTGCAGCTTTTTTTCCACAATTGTCTATATACTATATAAAATAATACAAAGTGGGACAGATTCAATTAGCCACAATTCAGAACTTTGCATGGTGTGTGGTTGAGTATATAACAGGTTTGCAGAGATTCGAAAGTTTTGCTTTGCTTTCCTCACACCTTTGTGGGACTCATGCAAAATTAGGAAATGTTTTCGTGTCAGGATAACTTATGTACAATAGTTTTAATTTGCAAGGTTCCAATGGAACACTGCAGCTAATTCAATCTACTCCAGTAAGTCCCTGAATATGTTCAGAAAAAAAATGCAATAAACACAGATGTGTCCCTGCTCATTCATATTGCATATGGGCCCTCATTCTTAGTTGTTCGCTCGTTAGTGGTTTTCGCAACCGAGCTATTTGTTGCAAACTGCGCATGCGCAATGTTCGCAGTGCGTCTACACCAAGTAAATTTGCCAAAAAGTTAGGTATTTTACTCACGGCTTAATGAAGAAATTTCTTCGTTCTGGTGATCGGAGTGTGATTGACACGAAGTGGGTGTTTCTGGGCGGAAACTGGCCGTTTTATGGGTGTGTGCGATAAAACGCTGACGTTTCTGGGAAAAATGTGGGAGTGGCTGGAGAAACGGGGGAGTTTCTGGGCAAACGCTGGGTGTGTTTGTGACGTCAAACCAGGAATGAAACTGACTGAACTGATCGCAGTGGCAGAGTAAGTCCCGAGCTACTCAGAAACTGCAAAGAAATTTCTATTCGCAATTATGCGATTCTTTCGTTCGCAATTCTGCAAAGCTAAGATTCACTCCCAGTAGGCGGCGGCTTAGCGTGTGCAAAGCTGCTAAAAGCAGCTAGCGAGCGAACAACTCGGAATGAGGGCCATGGTTCGCATGTGCGGCCACATTGGGATTGCAACTTGCCCCACCCATGTGCAACCCATTTGTGGGAAAGTATACACTCTCATGTGATCCTATAGATCGTGGGTGTATGCATAGTGCACACGCACTACTGCAGACACACTAATCACGGCAACTTACAGGCGTTTGTCACGATTAGCAGGTAAGATGAGCTAGGACTCAAAATAGAATTTAGATGCCTAATACTTTAATACTGACATGTAACACGTTCCCTGGGAGTTCTAGTCTATGTACGTCTGAGAAATCTAATGGCCATTATCCACCATCTTCCCAGATGTGTGAGCAGTATGTGAATTTGTGGATGAAGATAAAGTTAAGCTAGGTGTACACTATACAATTATTTGTCCAATTTGGCAATAATTGGGTGATCAGCCTATTTTTTGGTGCAGTGTGTAGCATGGCCATTTGACAAAACGCTGATAAAATGGTCTAAAAAAGGTGGGAAACATTTAGTTTTGAGTATCAAACTGGTCAGATGTGCCAGAAGATATCAATTGAAAGGTCCAGATATTGTGCATTTTGTGGGCATTTGGAATAAGCTGCCCATATTTCTTATGATTTATTCTGATTACCTCTTCCTCTTTGGAAACTAACATCTGCAAATTCAGTGTGATGTGGAAGAAAGTCAGTAACTTAAAATAAAATTTCTTAGTGTGTAGCTCTGACCAGGGCCGGCTCCGGGGCTTGTGGCGCCCCGGGCGGCTTTAGGGGGCGTGGCTTTGTACAGGGGGCGTGGTCATTTACGCCCCCTGTACAGCTGAATTGATGTGCGGTGCGCGATGACGTCATCGCGCACCGCACAGCAAAGGTCCTCTCCACGAAGGGAAACTAGACGCGTAGCGTCTAGTTCCCTTCGTGGAGAGGACCTTTTTCTGTGCGTTGCGCAATGACGTCATCGCGCACCGCACAGTAAAGGACCTCTCCAGGAAGGGAAACTAGACGCGTACGTGTCTAGTTTCCCTTCCCAGCAGTAGCGGCCGGGGGCAGCGGGCAGCAGGGGGCACACACCAGTAGCAAATCTTGCCCTGGTGCGGCGCCCTCCGGAAGGCGGCGCCCCGGGCAAAAGTACTGCTTGCCCGTGGCAAGATCCGCTACTGGCTCTGACATTGGGAAAAATCACAAAGGGGCATATTCATGTTCAGTTAATTACCAATTAGACATGCGTAAATGCTAGTTTCTATTTGTTTTATCATTTGTGTAACAGGCCTTTCAATACTAGGGGTCTGATAGGGTTACCTAATATTCATAAAACTAAGAGGTTTCGGATATAAATATTATTCCAGATATTTAAACTTTTATTTTTAAGAAAGGTCATCTTAAAAAAACATCTTGTATACAGCTGCAGTGGCACACAGAATATAGGCATGGCACATATAATTTTAATCATCAGAGTCTGCTTGTGCGTTTTATTCACATAGAGATGCAAATAAGATGCATTTTGGTAAAAAAAAATATGCCCAACGCTAACGGAGTTGCACGGGACCTGTCAGATCACTCACGCCAGACATCTCCTGCTGTGTGGTATATTGAGACAAGATGAATGAGGACACATCTGTATTATTATTAATTAGGTGGATTGGTGGACTAGGCACCATCCCACCCAACATTGGTTCAATCCCCATCAGGATGTGGAAATTTAATTCATATTTATTTTTCAGTTGGTGTTTTGTAAGAGACAAGTGTTACTAAGTAGACAGACTGGATACAGGCAGCATGGTGGCCCAATGGATAAGTTCACTACTTTAGAACATTAGGGTTATGGGTTTAGTTACCAATGCAGATGATTTAATATTTTTTTTTATATTTTTTTTGTTATAAACTTAAACACTATAATTATTATTTACTGATATAAACCATGGGCTAAAAGTATTCTGTAATCTTTTAATTAATTTGATGGTGGATTTATACATCTTTTGGTTGGAGCGCTTTGCTCCATTATATGTATTAAAAACATGTTTCTCGAGACCATTTAGTAGTATCAGTATTAAATTCTATTGAGATTAGCCAATATTCCCGTCAACATATAATTTATTACATTTCTTTTTTGTTATCAATATTTTTGTTTCTAATTTTTAATTGTCTTCTTATGATAATGCTTTAGCTTGGTTTTCACTGTGAAGTATTACTTGTCAATGAAGTGATTAGACAGCTGTCAATAATTTCTATTACAACTGCTATAAAATTGCTTTCAGCAGATAAATGATGTCATATCCCTCTGTGGAAGTTCCAGTAATAGGAAGACATTGGTTAGGGATATCCGCTGTACCCTTGGGAACCCTCCTGTAAGGACTGCCACTGTTATTGCCATTGCTGATTTATCCAAATATCTCTTTAAGTGTCTTAGTTTGGTGTAATGATGTACAGTATGGACTTGGTAATCACTGCCTTTGCACCTTGTAGTTCTGCCCCTGGAATACCATTCCAACTAAAGCCTCTTGTCACCTGTATATGCACTACACTCAATTAGTAATCACAAGCACTAGTCAGAAGGAGCACTGTGCCAAGTAAGCTCTTGTAGAGACATTGTGACTTGGATTCTTGCTGAAATGTGGTTTCAAATACATGCCCTATGTTTTTTTTTCTCTTCATTTTGTGGATGGCTAAACTCAAACACACATATATTTTTAAGATGACTAAAAATGTCATTACATGTGTCATTTCAGATGGACTGACTTATGCAGCAGACTGAGGTCTAAGTTAAAGCAGCATCAGGAGCTGGTAAGAGAGACTGGTTCATCGCTCAGTCCTTGAGATTGACCACTCAGGATAGACTTTTGATGGGTTCAATTGAAGTCCAGTTCTTGGTAGGCATGCATGCTTAGGATCTGGCTACACCTACCATACAAACTCCAAATACTGGGAAGGGTAAATATATTTTTCTGTTATTTAAAATTTTAAATGATGTGTTACTGATTTCAGTTTTTTGGTTTCTGTTTCAGATGACATCAATACCTTTCCAGGCGTGTATTTGGAGGTTGCGGTGTAAGAAACACAACCACCATCGTTGTTACCACCCTCCACCAGTGCCACCAGATTTAAGAAAACACTGCTATTAGGGTGGCACTGAAATGTCAAAATTAACTATTGGAGAGGCAGAATTAAATAATTGAGGCCTTCATATGGGAGACAGCTCTTCAAATATTGGGGGAATTGCAACAAAACTGTTGCCAGCTGTTTACATACGGTATATTGCTGATGCTCTTATTACCAGAATGCAACCTTGCCATTACCTCCTTAATAAGAAATTAATTATCCTCCTTAGTAATTTGTGAAGTTTGAGGGAAGAAAAAAAATTCTACAGATGATTCACTATTACCTGTGTTGATTTTTGCTGTACTGGTCGCCACTATGGTTGAATAAGAAATTCTGCAGCAGCCTCCTGTAAATCTTCATGGACACTCAAGTCAACAAGAAACTTATCTAGGAATGCGGGGCAGTTTGTTTAATTTTTCTATTTTTTTAATAGAATGTTACTTGTTCTTCTATATTATCTTTTATTGTTACAATTTTAGAAATCAACATTTTACAAATCAAATAATGTTGTCTGTGTGTTAGTACTTTTTAGTTTTAGTGCTTGTACATGTTACTCTAGGGGCTTAGGGGATCATTCCGACCCGATTGCATGCAGCAGTTGTTCGCAGCGGTGCGATCGAGTCAGAACTGCAAATGCGATGGCGCTGCAGTGTGCCGGCACATGCAAGACGGCCGAAGGCCATCATTGCCTTGCGATCGCCTCTGCCTTATTGACAGGCAGACACAGTCGCTTGGCGGGAGGCGGCGGCACAGCAGCATTTGGCCTCCATTTTAGGAGTGCGGTCTGGCCAACGCAGGCGGGCTGGACCAAGCTGCGACCCAGGGCAGTGGTGAGTAACTCTCGGACAGCCGCAGGAGCTGTGCTGGCATGGGAGTTACTCTTCAAGTACAAAAGCATCGCCACTGTGAGGTGCTTTTGGACTTGTGTGTGGGGGGGGGGACTGACATGCGGGGTGTACTAGCCCTGTGCTGGGCATCCCCCCGCATATCAGGGAAGATGATCATAGCTGTGCTAAATTTAGCACAGCTACAATCAACTTGGAATGAGGGCCCTAATTCAGAGTTTATCGCAGCAGCAAATTTGTAAGCAAATGGGCAAAACCATGTGCACTGCAGGGGGGGCAGATATAACATGTGCAGAGAGAGTTAGATTTGGATGGGATGTGTTCAAACTGAAATCTAAATTGCAGTGTAAAAATAAAGCAGCCAGTATTTACCCTGCACAACTGCTAACAAATTTGCTGCTGCGATCAACTCTGAATTACCCCCTATGTAAGTATGGTCCCCCTGAATATGTATTATAAGCTAAATGTTAAGCCAGGTACACACTAGATGATACTGTATATCATCTCAATGCGGATCAGAACTATATATCGGGTATATCGTCTAGTTTGTATCCATTATATGGTGCTCCTGCAGGTCAATTGTGACATCCTCCATCAGCCCTGCAAGCAGGGCTGAAGGGAAATGCTGCTAGTGATTTCATGCTCCAGAATGCATCATTCATGCGTCTTCCATCTGTCAAACCATCTGACCCAGTATCGGCAAGTGTATATGCACAGGCTGGGTCCCATTGGCAGCGATGTCCAGCCAGGCACACATTGTCTAGGGTGTGCCCAGCTTTAAAGATTCTCAGAGAACCTTATGAACCATACAAACTTCCGGCATCCAAGGTTTCCTGCAATACTTGGATTCCAAATTGAAGGGAAAATGTCATCATCCCAGAGTTGTAACTCTCGTGAGTTTTGGATTTGATATCGCTGAAGTCACTCCAGTATGGATTTGGGTGCTATTTCATACAGGACTGCTGAAGGGGAAAGTCAGGTCACTATTTGATGGCCACCCACCCACATTAGAATCAGGAGACTCATGACACTGTTTGATGGGCACCCACTTGTCCCTAATTAATACTTTAGTACCAGCCGAGCTAGATGGATCATGTAAACAGACAGCAAAACATTATTTTTTTATTTTTAATAGTCCAGGAGGGAACATCTCCTCTATTATTACTTGTATTTTTGCTAAATGTCACACTGATGCTGTAACTTACCTGCAGCACATTGGTGCACAGCCCAGAGATCCTAATACAGGGGTAGCATTAACCTTTGGTGTACACTACACACTGGCATTTTTTTGTCACTGTCCACAGTTCAGCATTAACCTATTATTTGTGAACATTGGTACATGCTACCATTACTATAATATTATTATTTTTTTGTAGAACTTGTACAGTCAATAAAGCTCAATAGGTGCTGAGGCCACTGCGTTCATAAATATAAGCACTGGATCACAATCAGTCATTGGAAGAGCAGGAGCAGCAACCAAATACTAGTGCTGTGGCTGCTGACAGTCATTATGATTGTGATATTAGTACCTCAACATATATTAAAGCCAGTTCTCAAGGGCATAGAGGGTTTCATAAAGGGCACCTGAAATCAAAACAATACTTTACAATGCTAAAGAAAACTATAATATCTCTAATACATGAAAAGTTTACCACTGAAAAACATCAAATTGCCAACATGCCATTCACCACACATACTGTAGTGGCAAGGAAAGGTTCAGGCCTTGGTTTTAGTTTGCGACTAGTGCATCTTCTTCTGCCTATCATGACGATGCAAGACCTCTGGAAGAGTTGTCAAAAAATAAACTGATAATCAGTGCTGAAAAAACACTAGGCAGTAGAACAAACTGTGTGTTCAGAAACGTCACAAATCCCTGAAGAGATTCTAAGTATGTGCACAAGTTCAATGTGTGAGCCTGGCCTGTACATACTGTTCTAATAGAGAAGCCTCAATTCGCCATTCCTGTGCCCTCTTCAAATATGGGAATGAGAAGACCAAGTCAACATGCTGACATAGAAATTGAGGATGCTACCATTGAAGTGCAACAGCATGAGGGGGATATTTTTGAACCTGATGCTGGCACTAATGAGTTTTAGTATGAGGATGTCATTTGTGTAAGTCAGGAACCAGCAGTTCTTGCCCTTGATAGGAGGAATGCCATTGTCATGCCTGGGAATAAGACAAAAAAAACAGCTCTTACACATGTAGCCATGCTCATCTTTGCTGTGATGCAGCATGCTGCAACATGGCTTGCTGCATGGCATGCCAGGCTGCAACTATTCTCAGCCAGTGATCACTCCATTAATTCCTAATGGAATTAAATTATAGCTATCTGTGAATAGTCACAGCCTGGCATGCCATGCAACCTCTTAGAAAAACTAAGGTATATCATAGCAAAATAGCTTACTCTGCTTGGACTCTCTCAGGATTTGTGATTTCTGATAACACCACAAATATTGAGAAAGCAATACAGCTGGGTGAATTCAAACATGTCCCATGTTTTGCTTACACAATCAACTAGTGGTAGTAACAAAGTGGAATTCCACATTTTATATGTTTCAGCAGATGGAGGAACAGCAAAAATACATTTAAAACTATACAGTAAGCAATGGCATTGGGAGAGGAGGGAGAATGTACCAGAATGTACCTTAGTCCAGTGCAGTGGAGAATACTTTCTGTGTTGTGCAAGGTGCTGATATCATTTGAAGTAGGCACTTGTGTGGTGAGTTCAGACACTACCAGTTTGAGTCAGGTGATTTCCCTAATTAGACTTTTGGAATAGCAGAAATTGAAGAAGGAGCTGAAATCAAGCAAATCTGCTAAGTAATGTGTGCCAGACTTGAAGATCAAGGGGGTAATTCCAAGTTGATCGCAGCAGGATTTTTTTTTTAGCAATTGGGCAAAACCATGTGCACTGCAGGGGAGGCAGATATAACATGTGCAGAGAGAGTTAGATTTGGGTGGGTTATTTTGTTTCTGTGCAGGGTAAATACTGGCTGCTTTATTTTTACACTGCAAATTACATTGCAGATTGAACACACCCCACCCAAATCTAACTCTCTCTGCACATGTTATATCTGCCTCCCCTGCAGTGCACATGGTTTTGCCCAATTGCTAAAAAAAATCCTGCTGCGATCAACTTGGAATTACCCTCCAAGTCCTTTATTAACTTCACCAAAATCCAGGGGATGTCAATATCCTGAAATTGGATCACTTCATTTTGGCAACTATACTTGAGCCTACGTTTAAATCATACATCATGTCCTTTTTTCAACTGACCCAGATCTTAAATGATGCAAAGAGGTCTTGATAAGTAAAATGTCAGTTCAATTGGCACAAGATTTGATGATATTTCCTCCCTCAGTTTCTCCGGCAACAACTGCTGCCAGGATAAAACTGAGCTTTCCCAAAAGGACCACTGGTGATGAGTCAACGCAACAGTTTGACATCTATTTGGTTCTAAAAGAATTGTCCAAAATTAGTGACACCTCTAACTTAAATCCATCTGATATGGATACCATTCATAGAATGGTGGAGGATTACTTTAATGACCGTGTACAAATAGTCATGTCAAACAGTCCCTTTCTATACTGGAATAAAAAAAGAGGCCAGTTGGAGGCCCTTGTGCAAACTCGCTTTGCATTATTTAAGCTGCCCACCCTCCAATGTGTACTTAGAAGGAGTTTTCAGCACAGGCAAGAACCTTGTCAGCAATCGGCGTAGGAAGCTAACTGTGGATAATTGATGTTGTTCAAAAATAACTACAAATCCCAGAAGGAAGGCATTTACCAACAATTACATCAAAGTAGACTTTTGTAATGGAGGATTCAAGCAGGGAGGACTTAATATTGTGTGAAGATGATGTAAACACTGATGATGGTGAGGATGATAATGTTAACATTTTGCCACCATAGAAATGGGTGTAATATGGTATTCCAGTGACCGGGATCCTGGCGGACAGCATACCGGCACTGGGATCCCAACCGCCGGCATACCAATAGCTGGGAGAGCGCAAATGAGCCACTTGCGGGCTCGCTGCAGGGTTCAGACCATGCACTAATGGTTAGCCAAGCCTCTATTTATAAGCCCCTACCACTGCATTCCCCCAGTGGGCCTTTCATGCCCCAGTCTGACGCTGACAATGTGCATTGGTTGGTAAACAATAGCGCACATTTAATGTTTGTTATTATTTTTTTTAAATTGTGCCATGTACCTTTAACATTTTATCTATATACTTGTTGAGCAACTTCATGTGCAAAATAAAAATAATACGGCAAATTTGATTGATTCATTATTTGAGACAAGTGTGTTTTAGTAATAAATCAGAGAAGCAGTAAGTAACAAAGTATTATATGTAAAGTCAAAATACACAAAGCACTCATTTATAAAACTTACACTCCAGTGCTGTCAGAATGTATATACTGTAATTGTCAGAAGAGAAAGCTAAAGAGCAAATGATTGCAGTGCAATTAAACTTACCTGTACACATAGCTGGTCGATGTCCAAAAATCATCAATATTTTCCTCTGACAGTCATTCCTGGCCAGCCAACATCGGTATGCATGTCTGCGCAACTTCGGAGGAACTCAGAGAAAGTGCCACATTTGTGTGAAGACACTGATGTACATGATAAAGGCGTATGCACTTGAAAACACACCCACCACCAGCCCCCGACATGAAATGACCACTTTTTGCAACCAAATTTCAGCCACTACCCGGCTCCACCCAGAAACTCTTACAAAGTGCAGTGCCTTTGCATTGTATATGATTTTGCTGTCAGACAACTGTGTGCTCGCTCATGCACTGTGCGATAGTGGTGTATATGTACGTTGACAGTTATCACCTGTTTGCAACACCATCGACATTGTGAACACATCTGAATTAGGCCCATTGAGACTGCGATTCCTTATGTTCCTGTAGTTAAAATACCTTATTCATTATGTTCCTGTAGTTAAAATTACTTTGGAGTCTTTCTGCGGATATCATGCTGCACGACCACAGGGTGAACTCATAACTAGAGATGTGCGGCAGGCACTATTCGTGTTTTATGTTTTGGTTTTGGTTTTAATTCCCCGCTCATGTTTTGGTTTTGGCTTGGTTTTGCCAAAACCACCCTTTCATGTTTTGGTTTTGGTCTTGGGTTTGGTTTTGGATCTGGATGATTTAAAAAAAAACATAAAAACAGCTAAAATCACAGAATTTGGGGGTAATTTTGATCCTATGGTATTATTAACCTCAATAACATTAATTTCCACTTATTTCCAGTCTATTCTGAACACCTCACAATATTGTTTTTAGGCCAAAAGGTTGCACCGAGGTGGCTTTATGACTAAGCAACACAAGTGTGCGGCACAAACACCTGGCCCATCTGGGAGTGGCACTGCAGTGGCAGACAGGATGGCAGATTTAAAAAATACCCCCCAAATAGCACATGGTGCAAAGAAGAAAAAGAGGTGCAATGAGGTAGCTGGATGACTAAGCTAAGCAATACAAGTGTGTGGCACAAACACCTGGCCCATCTAGGAGTGGCACTCCAGTTGCAGACAGGATGGCACTTAAAAAACGAAGCCCCAAACAGCACATCATGCAAAGAAGTAAAATAGGTGCAATTAGGTAGCTGTATGGCTAAGCTAAGCGACACAAACAATTGGCCAATCTAGGAGTGGCACTGCAGTGTCAGACAGGAGGGCAGATATAAAAAAAGGCCCCAAACAGCAAATCATGTAAAGATGAAAAAGAGGTGCAATGTGGTAGCTGTATGACAAAGCTAAGTGACACAAGTGTGCGGCACAAACAACATGGGACGTGCTGAAATTTGCCCAGATGTAATACATGCACAATATTGGTGGCACAGGATAGCATACCCCTTAACCAAACACACACATGGCAAAGTCTGTAAAATTAATTTGGATAATAATAACCCTTTTATTTGAAGCTATTATAATAATATGCAGCACAGCTGAGTGTATCCCTACACCACACAGGGCAAACCCTGTAAAAATTATTTGGATAATACTATAAGTAATGTATATAACCTTTTTATTTGGAGTAAATAATATACAGCACAGGACACCACCACTGGACTTATTGCATCACAAGACACCACCACTGGACTGATGCAGCACAAGACTGCACCACTAGACTGGACTTATACGGCCGTACTCCTGGACTTGTACAGCAGTGTTAAACAGGATGGCACTTTAAAAATCTAGTCCCCAAACAGCACATGATGCAAAGAAGAAAAAGAGGTGCAAGATGTAATTGTCCTTGGGCACTACCACCCACCCTTATGTTGTATAAACAGGACATGCACACTTTAACAAAACAATCATTTCAGCGATAGGGTCTGCATTGGTCTTGGCCGACGACGTTGATGGCATCTTATCGTCTACAGTATGTCATGAATGGTGACAGCAGCTTCAGAACTAGGAGGAAGTGGTTCTTGATCTCTCCCTATTTTATCCTCCAAATTTTTGTTCTCCATTATTTTTCTGGAGTTATATAACACAATATGTGGCAAAAGAGAGCGTACCCCTACACATCACTGGGCAAACCCTGTAACAATTATTTGGATTAAATATTAATAACCCCTTTATTTACAGTAAATAATATACAGTACAGGACAGCACCACTGACCTTATGTGGCAGCACCACTGGACTGGATTTATAATGGAATTATATGGATTTATAATGGAATTATACAGCAGGATTACTGGAATTATACAGCAGGATCACTGGAATTTTATGGCAGGATTACTGTAATTATACGGCAGGATTAATGGAATTATACGGCAGTACCACTGAAATTATACGGCAGGATTACAGTAATTATACGGCAGGATCACTGGAACTATACGTCCAAATTACTGGAATTATATGGTAGGAATTCTGGCATTATACGGCAGGATCACTGTAATTATACGGCAGGATTACTGGAATTAAATGGCAGGATTACTGGAATTATACATCAGGATCACTGAAATTATGCAGCAGGATTACCAGAATTATACGGCAGGATCACTGGAATTATACGCAGGATTACTGGAATTATACGGCAGGATTACTGGAATTATACGGCAGGATCACTGGAATTATACGACAGGATTACTGGAATTTTACAGCAGCATTAGTGTAATTATATGGCAGGACTACTGTAATTATACGGCAAGATTACTGGAATTATACGGCAGTACCACTGGACATATACGGCAGTACCACTGGACATATACGGCAGCACAGGGACACCATAACTGCACTGATGAAGGACAACACAGCACCACTGCAATGGACTGGATTTATACAACAGCACTGGACATATGGCAGCAGAGGACACCACCACTGTGACTGGACTGATGTAGCACAATACACCACCACTGAACTGATGCAGCACAACACAGCACCCTATACAGCAGCACCGGACATATGGTAGCAGAGCACACCACTATGACTGGTCACTGGACTGACTGATGCACAGGACACTATCACTGGTCTCATGCAGGACAACAAAGCAACACTGTAACGGACTTATTATACAGCAGCACTGGACATATGGCAGCAGAGGACACCACCACTCTGACTGGACTGATGCAGCACAACACACCACCACTGAACTGACGCAGCACAACACAGCACCACTAGACAGCACTGGACATATGGCAGCAGTGGACACAACCAATGTGACTGGACAGATGCAGCACAAGACACAGACACTGAGAGAACGGAGACACGTCCTCTCTCTACACTCTCCAATGCCAGAGTGAAAATGGCGTCGTCGCGCGGCTACTTATATGGTATCCAAACACCGCGAGAATCCGACAGTGGGATGATGACGTTTTGCCTCGTTCTGGTTTCCAAGTCAGGTGGGAAAACCCAAGCCTGACTTGGATCCGGGCTCGAGTGGTGAAGTCCGGTAGGGCCGAACCCGCTCATCTCTACTCATAATGCCTTAACTACCAATGGTTGCATCTTCGTACACAAGAGGTGAATTTTTGACACCTCCAGTGGGTGTTCTAATACAAATCCAGGCAGCTGTGACATTTGTATATTAGCACAGAGCCAATGCGTACTAAGGGAGTGATTCAGTAAGGATTGCTTTTTCAATCCTGACTGCATTTCCCAGATGGTGGCGCATGTGCAGAATGGGTCCTGCGATCGCATAGTAGGGATGAGAACACCTCTGCCTGATTTACAGACAGAGTAATTTGAGGGGAGGGATGGGGTCAGTGTCACCCCCATATTCTGGGAGTGGCGAGGCTAAGGACTGCATTGCAAGATGCAGTTTCCTTGGCATCACAAGCCTTTCTGTGACAGTAAGCCTGAGTAAGCTCAGGCTTCCTCAGCCTGTCATCACAGATGAAATTCGATAACAATGGTTGCGATGCTCATCCCATGTGATCGCATCGCAAATGCAGGAAGAAGGCGCTGTGCAATTGCAATGCTACTGCAGAGAGATTTGCAATTGCAATCCTTAGTAAATTAGGCCCAAAATCGCAGCTGTAAAGCCATTTGTATCCATCTATACTTTATAAATAAGTTTATAATATCTTTTGCTTATTTACAATGCAATTTAACATTTTAGATTAATAGGAAAGATTATATATTTTTATGATGGTGACTCAATATTTTATATTTTAATAAAATAGTTTTCTAGCTTCTGTAGCATACGGTGTACTTACAGAATTTAATACAGAAGAGTTAAACAATTAATTGCAAAATTATAGTTATGCTGGAGGTGTCTTTTTATATTTGATTTTATTGTTTTTAACTTGCTTGATACAAGGGATAATGCAAATTTGTTGTATATTTGTATTTTAATATTAAATTATACATTTTTATGTTTAAAATATATATTTTTTAGCTTCCTATAGAAACTTTCCCATGATAAATTGGAGAGTACTGTATAAACTTAATGTTTTATAATAATAATTATTATTATTATTAGTATTATTGTTGTTATTATTATGAGAGTTTATTTTTGTATTGCAAATGAAAGCTTGTTACATTTTAAGTATCATGTAGAAATTAGAGATGTGAAGTGGATACTTTTTGGGTTTTGGGTTTCGGTTTTGGACCTGGATCCCTAATCGTGTTTTGTATATGGATTGGTTTTGCGAAAACCACCCTTTCGGGTTTTGATTTTGGATCTGGATGATTTTTTTTTTAAAACCATAAAAACAAATAAAGTCACAGAATTTGGGGGTAATTTTGATCCTACGGTATTATTAACTTCAATAACAATAATTTCCACTCATTTCCAGTCTAGTCTAAACACCTCACACCTCACAATATTGTTTTTAGGCCAAAAGGTTGCACCGAGGTCACTGTATGACTAAGCTAAGTGACACAAGTGGGCTGCACAAACACCTGGCCCATCTAGCATTGGCACTGCAGTGGAAGACAGGATGGCAGTTTTAAAAGCTAGGCCCCAAAGAGCACATAATGCAAAAAAGAGGTGCAAGATGGAATTATCCTAGGGCCTTCCCACCCACCCTTATATTGTATAAACAGGAGGTGCACATTTTAACAAACCAAACATTTCAGTAACAGAATCTGCCGCATGACTGTGGCTGAAATTATTGTTTTGTTTCGGCCCTCACGAAAAAGAAGCAATTAACCCCCTGCCAAAAAAGTAAGCAATTATCTCTCCTTGCACAAACTGGCTCTACAGAAGCAAGATTTCGTCCTCATCCTCATGCTCCGATTCCTCACCCCTTTCAGTGTGTACATCCTCATCCTCACAGAGTATTAATTCGTCCCCACTGGAATCCACCATCACAAGTCCATGTGTACTTTCTGGAGGAAATTGCAGGTAAAGGTCTTCCTGCAGGAATGTATAATTCATTTAGCTGAACATCATCTCCTCCACATTTTGTGGAAGTAACCTCCTATGCCGTTCGCTGACAAGGTTGGATGGTCAATTGCTTAGATGAAGTGGTCTTCTGACTTCCCATCCGGGATGATGATTGACTCTCAGCAGCAGCAATAACAGCAGCAGCAGCAGCAGTAGGCATACCACTCAAGGATGCTCTGGAGGAATCCCGGTTAGGAGAGGACTCCTCATCTATGCCAGTGACATGGTCTGCAGGACTACTTACGTACCTGACTGAGGAGGAAATTGACTTTGAGGGAGTTGTTGGTGTGGCTTGCAGGAGCTTGGGTACAATAGGAAGAAGGGATAAAGGTGTCAGTGGACTGCTTATGCTCTTACCCATAGTTTCTGAACTTGACACTGACTTCTGATGAATGCGCTGCAGGTGCCGTATAAGGGAGGATGTTCCTAGGTGGTTAACATCCTTACCCCTAGTTATTACAGCTTGACAAAGGCAACACACGGCTTGGCACCTGTTGTCCGGATTTGTGGAGAAATAATTCCACACCGAAGAGGTGGCTTTTTTGTAGAGATGAGCGGGTTCGGTTCTCAGAGAACCAAACCCTACCGGACTTTGTCTTCCGAGTCTGGACTCAGAAACCCGAACGTGGCGAAACGTCATCATCCCGCTGTCGGATTCTCTTGGGATTTGGATTCCATATAAGGAGCCGCGCGTCCCCTCCATTTTCACTCAGTCCAGTCCAGTGTAGTCACTCAGTGTATTGTACTGCATCAATCCAGGTAATCACAGTGTTGGTGTTCTCTGCTGCCATATATCCAGTGTAGCTGTAAAGTGGTGCTGTGTTGTGCAGACCAATCCAGTGTAGTCAGTGTATTGTGCTGTATCAGTCCAGGCAGATATATCCAGTGTAGCTGTAAAGTGGTGCTGTGTTGTGCAGACCAGTCCAGTGTAGTCAGTGTATTGTGCTGTATCAGTCCAGCCATTTATAGTGTTGGTGTTCTCTGCTGCCATATATCCAGTGTAGCGGTATAAAGTGGTGCTGTGTTGCGCAGACCAGTGGTAGTGTCCTGTGTCATCAGTAATTCCAGTGACGATATAAGCTGCTGCTATAAATCCACTGCTGCAGTAAAACAATTATAACAACCTGTTGGGCTGCATCAGACCAGTGGTAGTGTCCTGTGTCATCAGTAATTCCAGTGACGATATACGCTGCTGCTATATATCCACTACTGCAGTATAACAATTATAACAACCTGTTTGTCTGCATCAGACCAGTGTTAGTGTCCTGCATCATCAGTAATTCCAGTGTCGATATACGCTGCTGCTATATATCCACTGCTGCAGTATAACAATTATAACAACCTGTTTGTCTGAATCAGACCAGTGGTAGTGTCCTGTGTCATCAGTAATTCCAGTGATGATATACGCTGCTGCTATATATCCACTGCTGCAGTATAACAATTATAACAACCTGTTGGGCTGCATCAGACCAGCAGTAGTGTCCTGTGTCATCAGTAATTCCAGTCATTCCTGTGACGCATATTGTCTCATATAACTCCCCAAAAATAATGGAGAACACAAATTTTGAGGAGAAAATAGGGAAAGATCAAGAAGAACCACTTCCTCCTAGTGCTGAAGTTGCTGCTACTAGCCATGACATAGATGATGAAATGCCATCAACGTCGTCTGCCAAGGCCGATGCCCAATGTGATAGTAGAGGGCGTGTAAAATCCAAAAAGCCAAAGTTCAGTAAAAAGAACCAAAAAAGAAATTTAAATTGTCTGAGGAGAAACGTAAACTTGCCAATATGCCATTTATGACACGGAGTGGCAAGGAACGGCTAAAGCCCTGGCCTATGTTCATGACTAGTGGTTCAGCTTCAAATGACAATGGAAGCCCTCATCCTCTTGCTAGAAAAATTAAAAGAGTTAAGCTGGAAAGATCACCGAAAAGAACTGTGCACTCTGAGATGGTATCACAAATCCCAAAGGAGAGTCCAAGTGTGTCGGCGGTTGCGATGCCTGACCTTCCCAACACTGGACGGGAAGAGGTGGCTCCTTCCACCATTTGCATGCCTCCTGCAAGTGCTGGAAGGAGCACCCACAGTCCAGTTCCTGATATTCAAATTGAAGATGTCACTATTAAAGTACACCAGGATGAGGATATGGATGTTGCTGGTGCTAAGGAGGAAGATGACGATGAGGATTCTGATGGTGATGTGGTTTGTTTAAGTCAGGCACCGGTTGAGACACCAGTTGTCCTTGGGACAAAGAAGCCCATTGCGATGCCTGGGCTAACTACCAAAAAAGCCACCTCTTCGGTGTGGAACTATTTCTTCTCAAATCCGGACAACAGGTGTCAAGCCATCTGTTGCCTCTGTCAATCTGTAATAAGTAGGGGTAAGGATGTTAACCACCTAGGAACATCCTCCCTTATACGTCACCTGCTGCGCATTCATCAGAAGTCACTGTCAAGTTCAGAAACTTTGGGTAAGAGCGTAAGCAGTCCACTGACATCTAAATCCCTTTCTCCTCCTGTAGCCAAACTCCTGCAAGCCACACCACCAACTCCCTAAACGTAAACTTCCTCCTCAGTCAGGAACGTCCGTAGTCCTGCAGGCCATGTCACTGTCAAGACTGAGGAGTCCTCTCCTAACTAGGATTCCTCCATTGGATTCTTGACTGTTACGCCTGCTGTTGCTTCCGCTGCTGTTGTTGCTGCTGGGAGTCGATCGTCATCCCAGAGGGGAAGTCGGAAGACCACTTGTACTACTTCCAGTAAGCAATTGACTGTCCAACAGTCCTTTGTGAGGAAGATGAAATATCACAGCAGTCATCCTTTTGCAAAGCAAATATCTGAGGCCTTGACAGCTATGTTAATGTTAGAGGTGCGTCCGGTATCCACCATTAGTTCAGAGTCACTTAAAGATTTGTTTGAGGTACTGTGTCCCCGGTATCAAATCCCATCTGGGTTCCACTTCTCTAGGCAGGCGATACCAAGAATGTACACAGATGTCAGAAAAAGAGTCACCAGTGTCCTACAAAATGCGGTTGTATCCAGTGTCCACTTAACCATGGACATGTGGACAAGTGGAACAGGGCAGAATAAGGACTATATGACTGTAACAGCCCACTGGGTATGGCCTCCCGCACTGGCACCAGTAGCAGCATCTTGTAAACGCCAACTTGTTCCTAGGCAGGCTACTCTATGTATCACTACTTTCCATAAGAGGCACACAGCTGACAACCTCTTACGGAAGCTGAGGAACATCATCGCAGAATGGCTTACCCCAATTAGACTCTCCTGGGGATTTGTGATATCGGACTACGCCACCAATATTGTGAATGCATTACATCTGGGCAAATTCCAGCATGTCCCAGCATGTGCAGAATTTTTTGAAAAATGAGAGGGGTGTGCAGGAGTGCTCTCGTTGGCCCAAAAATTGCGGGCCACTTTCGGCATTCTGCCACTGCATGCCGAAGACTGGAGCACCAGCAAACACTCCTGAACCTGCCCTGCCATCAACTGAAGCAAGAGGTGGTAATGAGGTGGAATTCAACACTCTATATGCTTCAGAGGATGGAGGAGCAGCAAAAGGCCATTCAAGCCTATACATCCACCTACAATATAGGCAAAGGAGGGGTAATGCACCTGACTCAAGCGTAGTGGAGAATGATTTCTGTCTTGTGCAAGGTTCTCCAACCCTTCAAACTTGTCACACGTGAAGTCAGTTCAGACACTGCCAGCTTGAGTCAGGTTATTCCCCTCATCAGGCTTTTACAGAAGTAGCAGGATAAATTGAAGGAGGAGCAAAGACGGAGCGATTCCGCAAAGTATTTGAGACTTGTGGATGGAGCCCTTCATTCACTTTGCCAGGATTCAAGGGTGGTCAATCTGTTGAAATCAGAGCACTACATTTTGGCCACCGTGCACTATCCTATGTTTAAAGCCTATGTTGTATCTCTCTTTCCAGCAGACACAAGTGTGCAGAGCTGCAAAGACCTTCTGGTTAGTAAATTGTCAACTCAAGCGGAATGTGACCCATCAACAGCTCCTCCTTCAATTTCTCCTGACACTGGGGCTGCAAGGAAAGGGTAACATTTCCTAACCCACCCGCTGGCGGTGATGCAGGGCAGACAGGAGCAAAAGCTGACATCTGGTCCAGACTGAAGGACCTGCCAACGATTACTGACATGTCTACTGTCACTGCATATGATTCTGTCACTATTGAAAGAATGGTGGAGGATTATATGCGTGACAGCATCCTAGAAGGCATGTCACACAGTCCGTACGTATACTGGCAGGAAAAAGAGGCAATTTGGAGGCCCTTGCACAAACTGGCTTTATTTTACCTAAGTTGCCCCCCCCCCCCTCCAGTGTGTACTCCGAAAGAGTGTTTAGAGCAGCCGGTAACCTTGTCAGCGATCGGCGTAGGAGGTTACTTCCACAATATGTGGAGACAATAATGTTCATCAAAATGAATTATAAAGACTTCCGGGAAGACCTTTACCAGCAATTGCCTCAAGAAAGTACACAGGGACCTGTGATGGTGGATTCCAGTGGGGACAAATTAATACTCAGTGAGGAGGATGTACACAGTGAAAACGGTGAGGAATCGGAGGATGATGATGAGGTGGACATTTTGCCTCTGTAGAGCCAGTTTTTGCAAAGAGAGATTGATTGCTTCTTTTTTGGTGGGGGCACAAACAAACCAGTAATTTTAGCCACAGTCATGTGGCAGACCGTATCGCTGAAATGATTGTTTTGTTAAAGTGTGCATGTCCTGTTTATACAACATAAGGGTGGAAGGGAGGGCCTAAGGACAATTCCATATTGCACCTCTTTTTCTTCTTTGCATCATGTGCTGTTTGGGTACTAGTTTTTGAATAGTGCCATCTTGTCTGCAACTGCAGTGCCACTCCTAGATCGGCCAGGTTTTTGTGCTGCACACTTGTGTCGCTTAGCTTAGTCATACAGCCACCTCGGTGCAACTTTTAGGCCTAAAAACAATAATGTGATGTGTGAGGTGTTCAGAATAGACTGGAAATGAGTGGAAATTATTGTTATTGAGGTTAATAATGCTGTAGGAGCAAAATTACGCCCAAATTCTGTGATTTTAGCTGTTTTTGTTTTTTCCCAAAAAAATCATCCAGATCCAAAACCAAAACCAAAACACGAAAGGGTGGTTGTGGCAAAACCAAGCCAAAACCAAAATATTAAAATGGAATTAGAACCAAAACCAAAACACAAAACATGAAAATTGCCAGCCCCACATCTCTACTCTTTTGTTATTCTGCCCAGGCGTGACAATGGGTTTTCTCATCCCTCGGACAACAACTGCCTCCACTGGTGCCTTATTCAAACAAATCACATCACCATCAGAATCCTCATCGTCAACTTCCTCCTCAGCTCCAGTTACACCAATATCCTCCTCATCCTGGTGTATGTCTACAGTGACATCCTCAATCTCAATATCAGCAACTGGACTAGTGGTTCTCCTCCTAGCACTTGCAGGGGGCATTCAAATGTTGGTAGGAGCCTCCTCCTTCCATACAGTCTTGGGAAGGTCAGGCCTAGACATCGCAACCGCGAACACTCCTTGGGGATGTGTGATATCGCTGAATGCACAGTTGTTTTTTCATGTGCTTTAAGTTTTCTAATTTTTTGAGAGGGAAAACAGTTTCCATCCTCATGAGAAGCTGAGCCACAAGTCATGAACATAGGCAAAGGTCTTAGCCTTTTCTTGCCACTTCGTGTCGTGAATGACATATTGCCAATTTTACATTTCTCATCAGATTATTTCATTTTTTTCCTGATTATTAATTTTTGCTTCTTGGATTATACATGCTTTCTATTAGATTGGGCATCGGCCTTAGCAGACGATGTTGATGGAATTGCATTGTCAATGTCATGACTGGTGGCTTCAGCAGCTTCAGCACTAGTACTAGGAACTGGAAGCGGTTCCTGATCTTCCACTTTTTTTCCCTCCAATTTGTTGTTCTCCATTTTACAGGACAGCACTACTTTATTATTACAGCACATAGAACAGTACCCCTTTATTTTCACAGCACCTCTGTATTCTGACAGCATACAGGACCAGCGTGCTTTTATTTTAACTACAGAAGCACCCCTGAAATTTGCAGCATACCAGACTGGGCCAACACCCCTGTATTTTCACAGCATACGGGACCAGTGTGCTTTTATTTTAACAACTGCACCCCTGAATTTTTACAGCATACAGGGCCAGTGTACTTTTATTTTAACAACAGGAGCCCTTAATTTTTACAGCATACAGGGCCAGTGTGTTTTTATTTTAAAAAATGCACCCCTGAATTTTTACAGCATACAAGACAGGGCCAACAACCCTGTATTTACACAGCATACAGGACCAGTGTGCTTTTATTTTAACAACTGCACCCCTGAATTTTTACAGCATACAGGGCAAGTGTACTTTTATTTTAACAACAGGAGCCCTTAATTTTTACAGCATACAGGGCCAGTGTGTTTTTATTTTAACTGCACCCCTGAATTTTTACAGCATACAAAACAGGACCAGCACCCTTGTATTTTGACAGCATACAGGACCAGTGTGCTTTGATTTTAACAACTGCAGCCCTGAATTTTTACAGCATACAGGGCCAGTGCAATATTATTTTAACAGCAGCACACCTGTATTTTTACAGCATTCAGGACCAGTGTGCTTTTATTTTAACAACAGAAGCACCCCTGAATTTTGACAGCATACAAGACTGGGCCAGCACCCATGTATTTTCACAGCATACAGGACCAGTGTGCTTTGATTTTAACAACTGCAGCCCTGAATTTTTACAGCATACAGGGCCAGTGTACTTTTATTTTAACAACAGCACCCCAGAATTTTTATAGCATATAGGGCCAGTGTGCTTTTATTTTAACAAATGCACCCCTAAATTTTAACAGCATACAAAACAGGACAAGCACCCTTGTATTTTTACAGCATACAGGACCAGTGTGCTTTTATTTTAACAACAGCACCCCAGAATTTTTACAGCATACAGGAGGATATTAACCAGCCCCACATCTCTACTCTTTTGTTATACTGCCCAGGCGTGACAATGGGTTTTCTCATCCCTCGGACAACAACTGCCTCTACTGGTGCCTTATTCAAACAAATCACATCACCATCAGAATCCTCATCGTCAACTTCCTCCTCAGCTCCAGTTACACCAATATCCTCCTCATCCTGGTGTATGTCTACAGTGACATCCTCAATCTCAATATCAGCAACTGGACTAGTGGTTCTCCTCCTAGCACTTGCAGGGGGCATTCAAATGTTGGTAGGAGCCTCCTCCTTCCATACAGTCTTGGGAAGGTCAGGCCTAGACATCGCAACTGCGAACACTCCTTGGGGATGTGTGATATCGCTGAGTGCACAGTTGTTTTTTCATGTGCTTTAACTTCTCTTATTTTTTGAGAGGGAAAACGGTTTCCATCCTCATGAGAAGCTGAGCCACAAGTCATGAACATAGGCAAAGGTCTTAGCCTTTTCTTGCCACTTCGTGTCGTGAATGACATATTGCCAATTTTACGTTTCTCATCAGATTATTTCATTTTTTTCCTGATTATTAATTTTTGCTTCTTGGATTATACATGCTTTCTATGAGATTGGGCATCGGCCTTAGCAGACGATGTTGATGGAATTGCATTGTCAATGTCATGACTGGTGGCTTCAGCAGCTTCAGCACTAGTACTAGGAACTGGAAGCGGTTCCTGATCTTCCACTTTTTTTCCCTCCAATTTGTTGTTCTCCATTTTACAGGACAGCACTACTTTATTATTACAGCACATAGAACAGTACCCCTTTATTTTCACAGCACCTCTGTATTCTGACAGCATACAGGACCAGCGTGCTTTTATTTTAACTACAGAAGCACCCCTGAAATTTACAGCATACCAGACTGGGCCAACACCCCTGTATTTTCACAGCATACGGGACCAGTGTGCTTTTATTTTAACAACTGCACCCCTGAATTTTTACAGCATACAGGGCCAGTGTACTTTTATTTTAACAACAGGAGCCCTTAATTTTTACAGCATACAGGGCCAGTGTGTTTTTATTTTAAAAAATGCACCCCTGAATTTTTACAGCATACAAGACAGGGCCAACAACCCTGTATTTACACAGCATACAGGACCAGTGTGCTTTTATTTTAACAACTGCACCCCTGAATTTTTACAGCATACAGGGCAAGTGTACTTTTATTTTAACAACAGGAGCCCTTAATTTTTACAGCATACAGGGCCAGTGTGTTTTTATTTTAACTGCACCCCTGAATTTTTACAGCATACAAAACAGGACCAGCACCCTTGTATTTTGACAGCATACAGGACCAGTGTGCTTTGATTTTAACAACTGCAGCCCTGAATTTTTACAGCATACAGGGCCAGTGCAATATTATTTTAACAGCAGCACACCTGTATTTTTACAGCATTCAGGACCAGTGTGCTTTTATTTTAACAACAGAAGCACCCCTGAATTTTGACAGCATACAAGACTGGGCCAGCACCCATGTATTTTCACAGCATACAGGACCAGTGTGCTTTGATTTTAACAACTGCAGCCCTGAATTTTTACAGCATACAGGGCCAGTGTACTTTTATTTTAACAACAGCACCCCAGAATTTTTATAGCATATAGGGCCAGTGTGCTTTTATTTTAACAAATGCACCCCTAAATTTTAACAGCATACAAAACAGGACAAGCACCCTTGTATTTTTACAGCATACAGGACCAGTGTGCTTTTATTTTAACAACAGCACCCCAGAATTTTTACAGCATACAGGAGGATATTAACCAGCCCCACATCTCTACTCTTTTGTTATACTGCCCAGGCGTGACAATGGGTTTTCTCATCCCTCGGACAACAACTGCCTCTACTGGTGCCTTATTCAAACAAATCACATCACCATCAGAATCCTCATCGTCAACTTCCTCCTCAGCTCCAGTTACACCAATATCCTCCTCATCCTGGTGTATGTCTACAGTGACATCCTCAATCTCAATATCAGCAACTGGACTAGTGGTTCTCCTCCTAGCACTTGCAGGGGGCATTCAAATGTTGGTAGGAGCCTCCTCCTTCCATACAGTCTTGGGAAGGTCAGGCCTAGACATCGCAACTGCGAACACTCCTTGGGGATGTGTGATATCGCTGAGTGCACAGTTGTTTTTTCATGTGCTTTAACTTCTCTTATTTTTTGAGAGGGAAAACGGTTTCCATCCTCATGAGAAGCTGAGCCACAAGTCATGAACATAGGCAAAGGTCTTAGCCTTTTCTTGCCACTTCGTGTCGTGAATGACATATTGCCAATTTTACGTTTCTCATCAGATTATTTCATTTTTTTCCTGATTATTAATTTTTGCTTCTTGGATTATACATGCTTTCTATGAGATTGGGCATCGGCCTTAGCAGACGATGTTGATGGAATTGCATTGTCAATGTCATGACTGGTGGCTTCAGCAGCTTCAGCACTAGTACTAGGAACTGGAAGCGGTTCCTGATCTTCCACTTTTTTTCCCTCCAATTTGTTGTTCTCCATTTTACAGGACAGCACTACTTTATTATTACAGCACATAGAACAGTACCCCTTTATTTTCACAGCACCTCTGTATTCTGACAGCATACAGGACCAGCGTGCTTTTATTTTAACTACAGAAGCACCCCTGAAATTTACAGCATACCAGACTGGGCCAACACCCCTGTATTTTCACAGCATACGGGACCAGTGTGCTTTTATTTTAACAACTGCACCCCTGAATTTTTACAGCATACAGGGCCAGTGTACTTTTATTTTAACAACAGGAGCCCTTAATTTTTACAGCATACAGGGCCAGTGTGTTTTTATTTTAAAAAATGCACCCCTGAATTTTTACAGCATACAAGACAGGGCCAACAACCCTGTATTTACACAGCATACAGGACCAGTGTGCTTTTATTTTAACAACTGCACCCCTGAATTTTTACAGCATACAGGGCAAGTGTACTTTTATTTTAACAACAGGAGCCCTTAATTTTTACAGCATACAGGGCCAGTGTGTTTTTATTTTAACTGCACCCCTGAATTTTTACAGCATACAAAACAGGACCAGCACCCTTGTATTTTGACAGCATACAGGACCAGTGTGCTTTGATTTTAACAACTGCAGCCCTGAATTTTTACAGCATACAGGGCCAGTGCAATATTATTTTAACAGCAGCACACCTGTATTTTTACAGCATTCAGGACCAGTGTGCTTTTATTTTAACAACAGAAGCACCCCTGAATTTTGACAGCATACAAGACTGGGCCAGCACCCATGTATTTTCACAGCATACAGGACCAGTGTGCTTTGATTTTAACAACTGCAGCCCTGAATTTTTACAGCATACAGGGCCAGTGTACTTTTATTTTAACAACAGCACCCCAGAATTTTTATAGCATATAGGGCCAGTGTGCTTTTATTTTAACAAATGCACCCCTAAATTTTAACAGCATACAAAACAGGACAAGCACCCTTGTATTTTTACAGCATACAGGACCAGTGTGCTTTTATTTTAACAACAGCACCCCAGAATTTTTACAGCATACAGGAGGACATTAACCCTGCCCCCTGTACAAAACAGTGACAGTCAGGACAGCAACACACATGTACAGCTGCAGCAACCCTAACAGCACATGAAAAAACAGCACCCCTAACAGCACAGGTACACCACAATGACAGGAGCAGCATGCCTAGAGAGCACACACTGACCCCACCCAACGCCACCACCCACAGGGAGACAGAGGGCTATCTCCCTCATTTTTCAAGTATGGAGTGAAAATAGTGGTGATGCGTGGCTGTTTATATGGAATCCAAAACCGACGAGAATCCACAAGCAGGATGATGACGTTTTGCCTGATTCTGGTTTCCGAGTCTTGTGGGAAGTCCCAAGCTGGTCTTGGATCCTGGCTTGGAACTGAAGTATGAGGGGTTCGGTTCTCTGGGAACCAAACCCGCTCATCTCTAGTAGAAATGTATTTTCATAACTTTTATCTTGTGATCTTGCACAATCTTCCACTAGACTGTATAAGGACAGTATTCCCATGAAATTATTACTCATTACAGATCAGTAAGAGTAGTATTGAGAGACATAGTGTGGATGGGAAATAAAAGGATTCATTGATTACTGGCTCAACGCATGATAAATATATTATTTGGACATTAGAACGAAACACGCAGACACCCTTTTTTCATCTTTATTCACATCTATTAATTTTCATTGCACTTCTGTATGTTTTGTCTATGTCAATAATTTTAACCTCTATGTTTCGTCTCTACTTGTAGTCATAATAAATATATCCTACATCAATTTTATGTCAGTAATAATAAAAGTTAAGTTTTAGGGAGATGCGAGAATCAGATCATGTCTCTTTGTGTGCACTGATAGTACAGCCCTTCCTCTTCTTTTTTTCTTTGCATCTATTCTAGCTGTAGTTGGTAGCACCCCCACTAGGAATGGTAAATACCAATAATTTATAGGGGTTTTCTGTGGAACTTTTGTTCCAAATTCCTATTTAATCAATTGTGTGTGTGCAGATACATTATTACTCTACAAATATCACAAGTGAAGCTGCCACAAACAAAAGAATATAGACGCCCACTGGAGCCATCCCAAAGTCCTCAGTAATTGAATACACATATGCAGCATTGATTTAATAATGAGGAATAGAGACTCCCCGAGAAAGTCTATGGTCACGTAGACTGGCCGCAGCAGTAGCGACACTGCTGCAGATAAGGTACATGTCAAGAAAACAGACGTGACATGCATGCATTTTTGCCACCACTCCCCATTACCTCCCCCAAATGGTCTTTCCTCTTAATAATTTTGCTTTTAAATTATCATTGAACGTGGTATCGCAAATGTACCTTGGTGTAT
Source organism: Pseudophryne corroboree (assembly GCF_028390025.1). Lineage (NCBI taxonomy): Eukaryota > Metazoa > Chordata > Amphibia > Anura > Myobatrachidae > Pseudophryne > Pseudophryne corroboree. Next base: position 1,003,011,070 of record NC_086444.1, on the reverse strand, counting down.
GCGCAATGCGATCACTGTGCATGCACAGTCTACCGATTATTAAGGCCAGATTAACTCCACTACAGCTCCAGGCCTCCACATAAAAATAGGCCCATCATAATGGCATCATGATGATGACATGGCACCCAGCTTGCCATACAGTCAGCCATAAATCATAAGTATTAAAATAGTTTTTCTAGTTTTCTCAGTAATTTTTGCAATTTTTGTATTTTTATGTACTCAGGGAAACAGTGAATTTGACAGTGTAGGAGATGTACACACACATGTGGCTCTAGTCCCACCTACACCCAAACTGATCACAGCTCCCCTGCGTCTCACAGTAGGCCCTTGAACATTTTCAGCTCTGGGCCCATGTGGCCCTTAATCTAGCCCTGCCGATTATCGCTCAGTTGCGTGAACATTGGCATTGCTTCCTAACAGGAATTAGGCCCTATGTTTTGACTATGTACCTCTTCTCTTGGTCTCTCCCAGTGGACCTCCTCCCCCTCTCATGTGAGTGGAAGCTCACTGGATCTGGTCTTCACTCACCGCTGTGATCTTTATGATTTCTCTAACTCCCTGTTACCCCTCTCTGTCCATCACCTGCTCACTTTTAACCTATCTCTAACTGCTTCTGCATCTTAACCACCTTAGACTACCATCACAAAGCGTAACATTAAGTCTATTGACACCACTTCCCTATCTTCCCTTTTTGACTCGCTGCTCTCTCCTATTCTCTCTCTTTCCTGCCCTGAACAAGCTACTTCCCTATACAATACATCCTTTACCTCTGCTCTTGACTCTGTCGCCCCACCAACCACTATTCACACTCGCAGATCAACACCTCAACTGTGGCACACCAAATGCATCAGATATCTGGAAAAAGTGGAGGAAAACAAGCTCTAAGGCCGACTTCCTCCACTACAAATTTATGCTCTGATCCTACTTTGCTGCCCTTACCCTCTCTAAACAATTTTACTTCAAAAACCTCATCTCCTCCCAATCCTCAAACCCCCAGTGCCTCTTTGCCACTGTTAACTCGTTCCTTTGACCACCCCCTCCTCAACTTCCCTCTTCACTTTATGCTCTTGACTTTGCCACCTACTACACATCCAAAATTGACTCCATTTGTCAGGACATAACATCCCACCAGAACCTGAGCAATCCCCCTCCTCCATTTCCCGACCCCCCTCGCCTTCCCTCTTTCCAACTCTGACATCTTTCTTCCCTGTATCTGGAGAGGAAGTCATGGTCCTCATCCAGTCCTCACCCCCCTCCACTTCCCTACTTGACCCTATTCCCTTCCGCCTTCTCCGTTTCCTCTATTCTTCTGCCTGTTCCCATCTTGCCCATCTACTCAATCTCTCACTCTCATCAGGCACTGTCCCTTCTGCTTTTAAGCATGCACTTGTCTTCCCTATTCTTAAAAACCCACTCTTGATCCAACCAATATCTTCAACTACTGACCCATCTCTCTTCTCCATTTTGCCTCCAAACTCCTTGAGCGTATTGTCTACAATCACCTCACTGACTTTCTTTCTACCTACTCACTGCTTGACCCTTTCCAGTCTGGTTTCCATCCTCAGCACCCCACTGAAACTACCCTCACGAAAGTCTGCAATGACCTCCTTGCTTCTAAATCCAGGGGCCACTATGCTCTGCTTATTCTCATTGACCTCTCTGCTGCTTATGACACTGTAGACCACCCTCTCCTCCTGCTAATCCTTAACTCACTTGGTTTGCGTGATACTGCTCTCTCCTGTCTGTCCTCCTACCTTTCTGACCGTTTCTTCTCTGTCTCCTCTCATAACTCCACCTCACCCCCACTTCCTCTACCAGTAGGTGTCCCCCAAGGTTCTGTTCTTGTGCCTCTCCTTTTCTCTCTCTCTACACATCCTCATTAGGTGAGCTTATTAGCTCTTTTGACTTAAAATATCATCTCTATGCTGATGATACTCAAATCTACCTTTTCTCCTCTGACCTCTCCCCTGATCTCCTCACTCGTATCTCCAACTGTCTCTCTGCTATCTCCTCCTGGATGTCCCAGCACTTTCTTAAACTTAACATGTCTAAGACTGAGCTGATCATCTTCCCTCCCTCCCGTATAACCTCACCTCCCACAATTTTATTATCCATTAATGGCACAACTATCTCCTCTAGCCCCCAAGTGGGATATCTTGGAGTATTCCTTGACTCCTCCCTCTCCTTCAAACCACACATTTAATGCCTCTCACAAACCCGCTATTTCCATCTCAAAAACATCTCCAGGATCAGACCCTTTCTCACCCAGGACGATACTAAGACCCTCATCCACTCACTGGTCATCTCCAGATTGGACTACTGCAATCTCTTCCTATCTGGCCTCCCTCAAAAATGCCTCTCTCTGCTCCAATCTATCCTCAATGCTGCTGCCCATCTCATCTTCCTCACCAAACGTACTACATCCACATCCCCTCTCTTGCAGGACCTTCACTGGCTACCCTTCCCCTTCAGAATCCAATTCAAGCTTCTCACACTAACCTACAAATCCCTCACCCACTCTTCTCCCTTTTACATCTCTGACCTTATCTCTCTTTACATTCCCACCCACTCTGCTAATGTGCGCCGTCTCTCCTGCCAACTGATTACCTCCTCCCATTCCTACCTACAAGATTTTGCACGTGCTGCTCCCTATCTCTGGAATTCTCTACCTCTCCCCATCTGACTCTCCCCCTCTCTACAAAACTTCAAACGGGATCTCAAGACCCACTTCTTCACCAAACCCAGCCAACGCTCCTCCTAATGCTCTTGTCTATGCTCACTATCTACCCCGTCTGTGTCACCCCGGTCTGTTAGCACCTCACCTTTTAGATTGTAAGCTCGCAAGAGCAGGGACTTCTTTCCTCATGTGCCTTTCCTTTCCTTACTTACATAATCTTATACTCCTTACTCCCTTTGATGGCACCTAACCCCGGGTTTTCTATACCTGTCCTATATTGTCTTGAACTGTAAGTGCTGTTTTCTTGTTTGCTCATTTGATTATGTACTGTGTAATGGGAGCTGCGGATACCTTGTGGCGCCATATAAATAAAGGAATTTAATAATAATATAATCTGTCCTCATACACTGTGGCTTAATACACGAGGTACCAGGTCCTGTGCAATTCGTCAGCGCAGTTTTTGTTACTCAAAATGTGTCTTATTTTTTAAATTAATAAAGACTGGAAGCAGCAAAACTACATTGTTATTGTACACTGATCAATTGGGTTTGCAGCACTTGTAAGGGACTGAGTCTGAATCTGTATAAAGGCCTCTGATATGTGCAGCTGCGGCTTTTCCTCCTACCACATTCCGTTATGTTTAATCTGTAACATTGTAGTGTTTTATACCAATTCCCATGTGATTAGTCACAGCCTCGTCTCTGGAACACTCTGAGTGGCTTAATACTGCATCTGCTATGCAACTAGGGCTCAGATTTATCAAGAATTGGATAATGATAAATTACATGGTAATAAAGTGTCAACCAACAAAATCCTAACTGCCATGTTACAGACTGTGTTTAAAAAACGATTTAGGAGCTGATTGATTGGTATTTTATCACCGTGCAATTTATCACTGGCTTGATAAATCTGGGCCTAAGTCACAATATTGAAAGAAATTTACAGTACGCTACTTGTCTCATAGCCTCTGAGTCATGCCAGTTGTCTTGTGCCATATATGGAGCAAAGATGCTCAGTTTATGAGGTACATCTCTAAATCACTCTCCATTCTTGGTAATGCCAGGGTCAGGGGAAGCATATATCCAGATATGTCTTTATACACTTAGCATCTATACACCATATGGCACAAGATGCCCGGCGTGACTAAGCCAGTCCAAGAGGCGTAGCATACTGTCTTTTAAAAAAAGATTGAATCTTATGCACAAAGCAGACAAAGCGAAACACCATGCAATTACTGTGACAGAGGCAACATTCTAAAGGCCTAACAGCCATATATATGTACTACAGGATAGTACATATATTATGCATTCACATAATATCACAATATCAAAGGTGACCTCATATTCACCATTATAGTCTAAAAGCATAACAGAATCCATTTTGTTTCTATCTTATAGAGAAAAGTATCTTGATATGAACTTTATACAGGCTAAAGTACCTTTAGCCTACTTTCCAGTACAATAACAAATTAGTCAGCTGAAGAGCCACGTACACACATCCTAAAAGCTAATGGAGTCCAGTTTAATTCCTAATATGGTCACATAGTTGAAAAGCAAGAATCAGCTTCATCACAAGGATGGGTGTTGCTAAATATCTCTTGGTTGTTTTGGGGGAGGGTTATAAGAATGGGGTGTAACTGGATGTTATAAAAATCATTGTATTGACATGTTTCTTGGTTGATTCATTTTGACCCATGCGGAGAGAATGTGGTCTCTCAACCTGTATACGGGCAAGGTCCTTACAATAAATAATCAATTGCTTTTCTAAATCTGACTTCCATACTGTCATTTACTTAACATCAACTCAAACAGCAACATTGGTTAAAGTAGTATTAATCAATTTGGGAGCTCGATCCTTTGGACCTACAAATCTCAATCTCTCCATCGAATTCTCAAAGGGGAGTGCCAGCCAGCCAGCAGCTGAGGATGGAAGGAATAGCCCAAGATCATTACAGCACTGCTAAGTATAGAATATCATGGTATGTTCTATATGCCAGTACATGCTGTTTCTTTACCTGCCAGCTGTCTGTGTGATTTATTTTTATAATATGAGAATTAGGAGTGAGGAGATTGACTAAGCTAGGAAAATACTCAGGAACCTGACCTTGTTGTGTTTGTTGCATGTAAATGTGGTAAATTTAATCCAAAAGTTGTGATATTGACAAAGAAATAGTAACCTCTGTTTTTCACCCTGTGAGTAATTGTGTGAGTGAATACTTTGAGCCAACTTCACGGGGTTTGAATGTGTTCCAATCTGAGCTCACGGTATAACGCGCCCATCGTTAATGCTTTGAGCAACAGATAAGATAAGGGCCAAGTAATGTGAAAACACATAGATCACCTCCCTCTTAAATAGACAGCTATATATGTGTGCATATATGTGTGCTATATATGTGTACCTACTCACTGCTTGACCCTTTCCACTCTGGTTTCCATCCTCAGCACCCCACTGAAACTACCCTCACGAAAGTCTACAATGACCTCCTTGCTGCTAAATCCAGGGGCCACTACGCTCTGCTTATTCTCATTGACCTCTCTGCTGCTTTTGACACTGTAGACCACCCTCTCCTCCTGCTAATCCTTTACTCACTTGGTTTGCGTGATACTGCTCTCTCCTGGCTGTCCTCCTACCTTTCCTACCGTTTCTTCTCTGTCTCCTCTCATAACTCCACCTCACCCCCACTTCCTCTACCAGTAGGTGTCCCCCAAGGTTCTGTTCTTGTGCCTCTCCTTTTCTCTCTCTCTACACGTCCTCATTAGGTGAGCTTATTAGCTCTTTTGACTTAAAATATCATCTCTATGCTGATGATGCTCAAATCTACCTTTTCTCCTCTGACCTCTCCCCTGATCTCCTCACTCGTATCTCCAACTGTCTCTCTGCTATCTCCTCCTGGATGTCCCAGCACTTTCTTAAACTTAACATGTCTAAGACTGAGCTGATCATCTTCCCTCCCTCCCGTATAACCTCACCTCCCACAATTTTATTATCCATTAATGGCACAACTATCTCCTCTAGCCCCCAAGTGGGATATCCTGGAGTAATCCTTGACTCCTCCCTCTCCTTCAAACCACACATTTAATACCTCTCACAAACCCACCATTTCCATCTCAAAAACATCTCCAGGATCAGACCCTTTCTCACCCAGGACGCTACTAAGACCATCATCCACTCACTGGTCATCTCCAGATTGGACTACTGCAATCTCTTCCTATCTGGCCTCCCTCAAAAATGCCTTTCTCCGCTCCAATCTATCCTCAATGCTGCTGCCCATCTCATCTTCCTCACCAAACGTACTACATCCACATCCCCTCTCTTGCAGGACCTTCACTGGCTACCCTTCCCCTTCAGAATCCAATTCAAGCTTCTCACACTAACCTACAAAGCCCTCACCCACCCTTCTCCCTTAAACATCTCTGACCTTATCTCTCTTTAAATTCCCACCCACTCTGCTAATGTGCGCTGTCTCTCCTGCCAACTGATTACCTCCTCCCATTCCTACCTACAAGATTTTGCACGTGCTGCTCCCTATCTCTGGAATTCTCTACCTCTCCCCATCTGACTCTCCACCTCTCTACACAACTTCAAACGGGATCTCAAGACCCACTTCTTCACCAAACCCAGCCAACGCTCCTCCTAATGCTCTTGTCTATGCTCACTATCTACCCCGTCTGTGTCACCCCGGTCTGTTAGCACCTCACCTTTTAGATTGTAAGCTCGCAAGAGCAGGGACTTCTTTCCTCATGTGCCTTTCCTTTCCTTACTTACATAATCTTATACTCCTTACTCCCTTTGATGGCACCTAACCCCGGGTTTTCTATACCTGTCCTATATTGACTTGATTTTCTTGTTTGCTCATTTGATTATGTACTGTGTAATGGGAGCTGCGGATACCTTGTGGCACCATATAAATAAAGGATATTAATAATAATATAATCTGTCCTCATACACTGTGGCTTAATACACGAGGTACCAGGTCCTGTGCAATTCGTCAGCGCAGTTTTTGTTACTCAAAATGTGTCTTATTTTTATAATTAATAAAGACTGGAAGCAGCAAAACTTCATTGTTATTGCACACTGATCAATTGGGTTTGCAGCACTTGTAAGGGACTGAGTCTGAATCTGTATAAAGGCCTCTGATATGTGCAGCTGCGGCTTTTCCTCCTACCACATTCCGTTATGTTTAATCTGTAACATTGTAGTGTTTTATACCAATTCCCATGTGATTAGTCACAGCCTCATCTCTGGTACACTCCGAGTGGCTTTTTGCTGCATCTGCGATGCAACTAGGGCTCAGATTTATCAAGCCTTGGAAAATGATAAATTACATGGTAATAAAGTGTCAACCAACCAAATCCTAACTGCCATGTTACAAACTGCATTTAAAAAATGTATTAGGAGCTGATTGATTGGCATTTTATCACTGTGCAATTTATCACTGGCTTGATAAATCTGGGCCTAAGTCACAATATTTAAAGAAATTTACAGTACTCTACTTGTCTCATAGCCTCTGAGTCATGCCAGTTGTCTTGTGCCATATATGGAGCAAAGATGCTCAGTTTGTAAAAAAAGAGGCGATCTCCCAGCGATGCTATATACACGTTCCAAATCGATGAGACTCTTGTTCCTCAAACAAAGAACATATTGTACAACATATTTGTTAGTTGCTCTGAATGTGTCCACAAATGACTTCCAAGGTCGTCACTCCCGGCAACTGACCTGTGCTAAATGCGATGCGTTCCCATAAAGGTTTCTTTAACACTTTAATTAGTCTTCCAACCCACGGCTTATCTACACCAGGCTTACCTTAAATATAAGCCCTATGTGCAATGAAAGGTATCTTTTTCCAGTCCTGTTATTGGTATCCAGTCATTACGTTCTCCCCACACGAAAAGTTTCCAATGACAGCAGATATGGTGAAAACAATGTCTTTTTTATTCCAAAAATCGTTTCCCCAAACAATAGGGATAAAAACAGTTCACAAAATATAAAAACAAAATCAAAGGGGTACCCTATTTTTAAAAGAACAAGGGCCACTTCAAATGGTACCGGTAGGATGGATTAGGTAAATTTAACCAACTATGAGGGATTCATAAGGGAAAAAATTACCCACAAGATGATGCCAACCACCGTGGATGATAGCTGCCCAGGGTCCTCCTTTAAACAACCAACGCGTTTCGGATTAACAATCCTTCCTCAGGGTATGCAGTGGAAGTGCCCCTCTAGTCTTTTTATACCTGTCTGACTATGTCACATGTCCACTATAGCCAATTGGGTTCCACTGTTTCTAAAAAGGCTTACAATTACCACATATTTATCTAAAAATGTCATAAAACGTTCGCATATATATACATCACCATATTAAGCTGTCTAATGTCCTTAAATAACTAACATAAATCCATAAAAAATCGTTATTTCATATAATTGGTTAAATGCATAATCTGATACAGATCACTGGAACAATCCTTCATTATAGGGAGACATCCCTCATCCCGGGTATGAGTAGCCACAATTTACATAAGGTCCTAAGATCATGTGACACCACGTGTGTCCGCCCGGAAGTCCCTCTCTAGGGACGTTTTATGACATTTTTAGATAAATATGTGGTAATTGTAAGCCTTTTTAGAAACAGTGGAACCCGATTGGCTATAGTGGACATGTGACATAGTCAGACAGGTATAAAAAGACTAGAGGGGCACTTCCACTGCATACCCTGAGGAAGGATTGTTAATCCGAAAAGCGTTGGTTGTTTAAAGGAGGACCCTGGGCAGCTATCTTCCACGGTGGTTGGCTTCATCTTGTGGGTAATTTTTTCCCTTATGAATCCCTCATAGTTGGTTAAATTTACCTAGTCCATCCTACCGGTACCATTGGAAGTGGCCCTTGTTCTTTTAAAAATAGGGTACCCCTTTGATTTTGTTTTTATATTTTGTGAACTGTTTTTATCCCTATTGTTTGGGGAAACGATTTTTGGAATAAAAAAGACATTGTTTTCACCATATCTGCTGTCATTGGAAACTTTTCGTGTGGGGAGAACGTAATGACTGGATACCAATAACAGGACTGTAAAAAGATACCTTTCATTGCACATAGGGCTTATATTTAAGGTAAGCCTGGTGTAGATAAGTCGTGGGTTGGAAGACTAATTAAAGTGTTAAAGAAACCTTTATGGGAACGCATCGCATTTAGCACAGTTCAGTTGCCGGGAGTGACGACCTTGGAAGTCATTTGTGGACACATTCAGAGCAACTAACAAATATGTTGTACAATATGTTCTTTGTTTGAGGAACAAGAGTCTCATCGATTTGGAACTTGTATATAGCATCGCTGGGAGATTGCCTCTTTTTTTACAAATTTGTGTCTATAAAGGAGTGGCTTTCCTTTTTTGGGGATCTGCCGAGTTGAAGCTAGGGCGCAAGTAACTTATTACCTATTTTTAATACCAAAGATGCTCAGTGTATGAGGATACATCTCTAAATCACTCTCCATTCTTGGTAATGCCAGGGTCAGGGGAAGCATATATCCAGATATGTCTTTATACACTTAGCATCTATACACCATATGGCACAAGATGCCCGGCGTGACTAAGCCAGTCCAAGAGGACTTAGCATACTGTCTTTTAAAAAAGATTGAATCTTATGCACAAAGCAGACAAAGCGAAACACCATGCAAATACTGTGACAGAGGCAACATTCTAAAGGCCTAACAGCCATATATATGTACTATGGGATAGTACATATATTATGCATTCACATAATATCACAATATCAAAGGTGACCTCATATTCACCATTATAGTCTAAAAGCATTACAGAATCCATTTTGTTTCTATCTTATAGAGGAAAGTATATTCATATGAACTTTATACAGGCTAAAGTACCTTTAGCCTACTTTCCAGTACAATAACAAATTAGTCAGCTGAAGAGCCACGTACACACATCCTAAAAGCTCATGAAGTCCAGTTTAATTCCTAATATGGACACATAGTTGAAAAGCAAGAATCAGTTTCATAACAAGGATGGGTGTTGCTAAATATCTCTTGGTTGTTTTTGGGGAGGGTTATAAGAATGGGGTGTAACTGGATGTTATAAAAATCATTGTATTGACATGTTTCTTGGTTGATTCATTTTAACCCATGTGGAGAGAATGTGGTCTCTCAACCTGTATACGGGCGTGGTCCTTACAATTAATAATCAATTGCTTTTCTAAATCTGACTTCCATACAGTCATTTACTTAACATCAACTCAAACAGCAACATTGGTTAAAGTAGTATTAATCAATTTGGGGGCTCGATCCTTTGGACCTACAAATCTCAATCTCTCCATTGAATTCTCAAAGGGGTGTGCCAGCCAGCCAGCAGCTGAGGATGGAAGGAATATCCCAAGATCATTACAGCACTGGTAAGTATAGAATATCATGGTATGTTCTATATGCCAGCACATGCTGTTTCTTTACCTGCCAGCTGTCTGTGTGATTTATTTTTATAATATGAGAATTAGGAGTGAGGAGATTGACTAAGCTAGGAAAATACTCAGGGACCTGACCTTGTTGTGTTTGTTGCATGTAAATGTGGTAAATTTAATCCAAAAGTTGTGATATTGACAAAGAAATAGTAACCTCTGTTTTTCACCCTATGAGTAATTGTGTGAGTGAATGCTTTGAGCCACCTTCACAGGGTTTGAATGTGTTCCAATCTGAGCTCACGGTATAACGTGCCCATCGTTAACGCTCTGAGCAACAGATAAGATAAGGGCCAACGTAATGTGAAAACACATAGATCACCTCCCTCTTTAATAGACAGCTATATATGTGTGCAAGAGTATAAATAGGGTGATCACCTGAGGTTACATTTGATATATTTGATTATAATTTGATTATAGTTATAAAGTAAAATGGCCGCTAATAAGAGGTGTTGTTTTAACCATAACCTGAGTCTGTTTGCTAACATTGTAGTGCACTAAGAGACAAGCAACTTTCAACTTGGCGTGTTGCTTTGTGCTTGTAGTTTGTGATAAGAGGGAATACTGTCGCTTTCAATAACAGACGTGTTGCGTGTGTGAAGTGCTGGCTAAAGGTTAGCCAATATTTCCATGTATGGAAGGGCAGGGAGCATTAACCCTAAGTGTGCATATCATGTTATGGAAGAAATATTCCATATATGCACCGATTTTGTATAGTACTGTAACCAAGGGATACAGTCTACAGAAAATGTGAGAAAAACAAAAACATGTACATGTTAGGGAATTTCAATGATGGATTCTGTGGGGTGTGGCCTGATCAACCAATACCAAATGCAGCATCAGTATTGAAATGTGAAAACTCTGATTTAATTTGTGGGTGCCCAACGTATAAAGTGTGTACGGATTGCAGAGTAATATGACTAATGAAGCTCCAATTCATAGCCAAGAGTTACAATATTTATATGAAAATGAAATACTGTACATTGGGCTGGAAAAGGAGAGGTTAAAATAAATAAATATGAAAAAGACTATGAAACTATGGTACCAAAATGACCCGCCCTGCGCCTGCGAAACTGTATGTAATTTTGTGTTTTATGGTGTCTTGTATGTCCGACATGAAAATTTAGTGTTTGTACTTTCAAAAGCACAATGGGCCTAATTCTGAGTTGATCGCAGCAGCAAATTTGTTAGCAGTTGGTCAAAACCATGTGCAGTGCATGGGGGGGCAGATGTAACATGTGTAAAGAAAGTTAGATTTGGGTGGGGTGTGTTCAAACTGAAATCTAAATTGCAGTGTAAAAATAAATCAGCCAGTATTTACCCTGCACAAAAACAAAATAACCCACCCAAATCTAACTCTCTCTGCACATGTTACATCTGCAGTGCATATGGTTTTGCCAAATTGCTAACAAACTTGCTGCTGCGATCAACTCAGAATTACTACCATTATCTGTTTCTGATCTATGATTGTCTGGCATGTTTACAAGTCTTGTGAATAATGTTTATACAGTATATGTGGTGAGCTGAGATAAAAATAGAGTTAAAGATTTGAGAATGTCCGTGTTCAAATGGCTTTTGGCAGATCTAAAATATGTGTGATTAGAAATGTGTGTTTATCTGATGTTACTATTTAACTATGAATTGAAGTTTTCCATGTGGCAATGTTTTAGTACCATATGGATTGTATTGCGATATAAAGAAGAAAAAAAAGGGGAGTTTTCCCTGTAAAATAAGTAAAAAGCCTTCAGTCTCCAACGCTGTGTAGCACGGAGAGCTGGGGAGCTGTAAAAAGCCCAGAATCGTGCCCCCCCCTCCTGCAGAAGGCTATGACGTAATGAAGAAAAAAAAGTATTACTTGAGTTTTAACTTTTTTTTTCATCTAATGAGATGGATCATAATAAGTATAAGCAATACTCTGGATATGTTTAGTGTTACGATTTTCCACAAATGCTGTTGGAAGACAATGATTTGTAATTTTAAATGTTTGTTATACAAACGATCTACTCTATTTTTAAAATGAGAACTAATTTAGTAAACTGATATCTTAAACAGATAGTCTGTAAAGAGAGCTGCCAATAAAAAAAAAGGTGTAGTTACAGGAACATAACTGTAATCAGGAAAAATCCCAGCAGCATAGACAGGCTAGAAATGTCAGCGCAGCTGTCCTTCTCATGGCGCACTACAGGCACAAGGAATGCTCTCTCTCCCCCTCCTGTTTTCATTCCTCCCCCTCCCCTCCGAACATACAAAGCCTAACAGATCAGTGTCTTTTGCTGATCTGGCAGACAGCCCAGAAGACTAAGCACCATCGCTGCAAACAATACTTCTCCCTCTCAGATGTGGGCTGTACGGGGGGAGTTTTTGAATCTGCTGCAGCTAGAATCATACGGAAAGATGAAGGTATCATTCTGTAAAGTATATGCTGTAAATCACAGATTGCTACAAGCAATTAATCACTACGCTTTCAGTATTAACATACTTTTAGGCAATTCTTCAAATTTACTTGGAAGAGACATGTTTTTTTTTGTATGTTACAGTGTAAAATATAAAGTATCACGGATGAGGTATTTCTACAGATTCCAGAACGTATAGAGTAGGGACAGATTAAGTTGGATACATATCATATATATATATATATATATATATATATACATAGATTGCAAAGGTTCTTAGTGGACTGCACGGTATGCAGTGATGAACCAGGTTCCGTAGACAGAAAGTGTGGGGATTATGATTGTATAGAAAAGCTATACAGATAATGTGAGCGGTTTTGATAACTTTGTCTGAATAAGTACGTTTTCAGGGAATGCTTGTATGTGGCAAGGCATTCCATAGAATGGATGCAGTCCAAGGAAAGTTTGTAGTTGTGCATGGAAGCAAGTAATGAATGTGGATGAGAGACGTAGATCTTGTGAAGAGTGGACTGAGTGGACTGGCCAGTCTGAGAGATATTTTGAGATAAGTAAAGAAATGTATAGTATGTTGGTGTAGTATGATTACTAACCTTGTGTGTAAGTAATGGTAGAATACAGACTACCCAATGAGAAAAAAATTTATGTTGATGAAATAGATTACACTGTATTGGACTAGATTAAGCAAAAGATTTATAGACAATCTTTCTTTGTACTTGCAAAAATAACCTGCATTCTTTTGTACCTACAGATAACGTATCCAGTATGTGGATGATATACCTTTGTGCTCTAACTTATTTGAAGTATCGGTGTCAGATACTAAACAGTTGTGTTTTCTTGCAGAACAGGACACAAGGTGTCGGAAGACAAAATTCAATGGTGTGCTAACATAGTTAACTACCTAGGTCATTATTTGGCACTAGGCCAAAGACAGTTAAACCCTCAGAGGGTGGAGCCTTGTTACACATTTATTAAGATATATATATGTATGACCAGATGATAAATCTCTGAATACGGTACATTTTTTGCAAATACTATATGCATGCATTCAAGTTCATAACAGAAGAAATTATAGAAGGTAATACAATATATTCCACTTTATCATGAATACTATTTGATGGATACACAGTCAGAGCCAAACCATCAACTTATGTATAAGCAAGAACAAAAAAAATATGTTTTAAACTATGGTTAAGCAGTAGATTTTGTATGATATGTACATCTTACCTCTGACAGTATACAACTTTGATACAGCTGCATACTTGTCTTCCTCACCCTCAAAAGTGGGGAGTATAAGGTATATAATGTGAATGAGTAAGACTATTATGATTATTATATTGCATTTTTAAATTGAATTTGAAAAACTGATAGTAACAGGAGAAAACTTTCTCTAGCATCCATAGAGGATACTGGGATGGTGAATTACAGTGCGTTAACTGAAATTAGTATGTGAATTAGTGAATTAGTATTAGTAATAGTAAAGTGTTGCTGCCAAATTTTGCTATGGAAAATGTCATGAATTATGCAAATCTAAGGGTAACTAGCATGAAATAGATTGCACAAGCTTTCTACGATTGGATGAAGTTTAATGGAGAAATATATATTGTGTTCTGGCATTTGACCAAAATAACAAATTATGTGATAATGAGAGGGATAGTGATAGTGATAACGAAAGTGTTATGAACCACAGGTAGTGGTTCATTCCTATTTTATGTTTATAGTTCTCTTGCAGGCCAGGATTTCCCTTTGTTCTGGTTTAGAAGATTCTTGTTTGCTGCCGGTAGTGAGTCTGTGTAATTGCAGCCTGTTTCCATGTGTTGGCCTCACCTGTCTGCTAATTGCATCTTGTCAGTTTGGAGTCATGCAACAGGGCAGCTGCATGACATAATTAATTAGGGCTCTCTGTTATATTCTGGCTCAGTGTAATACACAGACGCCGGTGATAGTTCTTGAGTTCTGAGCTAGTTCCTGCCAGTTCCTGAGTGTCGGTTCCTGAGTGTCGGTTCCAGTGTCTGATCCAGTGTCTGATCCCATGTCCTGCCGTGAAGCGTTCCTGTCCAGAAGTCCTGTGGCTTTGTCTGTGCCTGGTCGAGTATCTGGCTTCTTGGTGTCCACCGGTCTGTAGTTTGGGATTCTGCCTGTCCTCCGGTTCTGAGAGCCTGTGTCGGCTACATTGGGGGTTCCTGTCCGTTTGCCAGTATTTGTACCGGTTCCGTGAGTAGTGGCTTTGCCGCATCCGTCGGCCTAGGCCGCTGTATTCCTTGGTTATATCTGTTACTGGAGTTTTGCAGAGGGTTCTGCATATGCTGTCACCGCCATTACACAACAGTATAGTGTCGGCGTGTGGACAGCATTTCCTTTGTTGCTCTTTTCCTTTAGCGGCGTGCCGCACATGTATTTAGTTTTAGGGTTGTTAGTAGCCCCTAGCCTTCTGTTTGTTTTAGTTAGAGGTCCCCTTGTTATTATCCTGTCTCGGTTCACGTCTTGTCTCACTCTAAGACCTGGGGGCATCGGAGTTGGGAAGACCTAATCCGCCCTTCAAATGCGGCTGCCGTGGGCCCAAGAAACCATAGTCACGCAGGCGTGAACTGACCACATGGGTGAAACAATGGAGGTAGGCTGCTAGGGGCTATTTCCATACCACACCTTATTTCAGCGTCACGTTCTGGTGCTCTGGACTCACTACGCAACATCTCTCTTGTTCTGAGCACCAGGAACGTAACATTATCACCGGCCATACAACAAAAAAGAAACAAAGCTAAATAGTAGTTTTTTCTTTTTTGGTCCAGTGTCTTGTCTAGAATCCAGTCCTGTCTAGAATTCAGTGTGCAGAATCCAGTCCGTGTTTAGAATCCAGTCCTGTCTAGAATTCAGTGTGCAGAATTCAGTCCGGTGTTTAGAGTCCAGTCCTTTCTAGAATTCAGTGTGCATAATCCAGTCCGGTGTTTAGAATCCAGTCCTGTCTAGAATTCAGTGTGCAGAATCCAGTCCGGTGTTTAGAATCCAGTCTTGTCTTGTCTAGTTCAAAAATCCAATCCAGTCTTGTCTTGTCTAGTTTAAAAATCCAGTCCAGTCTTGTCTTGTCTAGAATATTGTCTAGAATCTTGTCTTCGAATCGTATCTGGAATTGTGTCTAGAATCTTGTCTAAGAATCTTGTCTAGAATCTTGTCTTAGAATCGTGTCTAGTCTTGTCTTGTCTAGTTTGAAATCCTCCTATGCCTACTATGCAAGCCCTGCAAGCATCTCTCTCAGCCCTGAACTCTGCTTTCAGTGCTTTGAAACCTGAGTGGCTGGAAGTTTTGCAGCAATCCTTAAAGCAACTGCAAAACCTTCTGACTAAAATTTTGCTTATCTTGCCAAAAGTCGTTGAGAGTTCATCTACCTCTAAAGTGACTCTTGCTCACAATATGGTGACAAGAGAATCCTCAGGTTCAGTTAGAGAGAAAAAGTTTAAAAGTTTTCTGTGGCCCAGGCTCTCAGAAGAGGAGCGTCTGTGTCGCAGAAACTTAAATGTATGCCTATATTGTGGGGGTTTAGGCCACTATCTGCAGACCTGTGAGTTGCGCAAGCCAAAGTGTGGTAACAAGTCCTGCCCTCTGGCCAAGTTGAGTCAGGATACAAGACCTACTCCTGTCTCTACTGTGGCAGAGGTACTTGTCACACAACCCACACTAAAAAGCACTCTGTCTTATAATTGGGGTCCTTGGGCTAGGGAGCCCCATTATAGATTCAGGAACAAAGGAGAATGTTTCTCTCCTCTCTTGATTTTCCTGTTGAAGCAAAGTTGCAAACCCCTGGAGTGGTGCCCGCTGCCCAGGGTCCTGGAGTGGTGCCCGATGCCCAGGGTCCTGGAGTGGTGCCCGATGCCTGTGGTCCTGGAGTGGTGCCCGATGCCCAGGGTCCTGGAGTGGTGCCCGATGCCCAGGGTCCTGTAATGGTGCCCGATGCCCAGAGTCCGGGAGTGGTGCCCGATGCCCAGGGTCCTGGAGTGGTGCCCGATGCCCAGGGTCCTGGAGCGGTGCCCGATGCCCAGAGTCCTGGAGCGGTGCCCGATGCCCAGAGTCCTGGAGCAGTACCCGATGCCCAGAGTCCCGGAGCGGTACCCAATGCCCAGAGTCCTGGAGCGGTACCCGATGCTCTGGGTCATAGAGGGACATCAGATATAATAGCTCAGGTGTCAATACCAGAAGGGGTTTCAGAAGCTGTAACCCCATTAGGGACTTGAAAAGCGCAACCCCAGAAAAGGTGTCTAAAACCATAGTTCTAGAAGGGAACTCGAGAAGCAAAACCCCAGAAGGGATCTTTGAAGTAATATCCCCAAGTGGGGTCTTGAGAGACGCAGCCCCAAAGAAGGGTTTAGAGGTCGCTTCCCCAGGAAAGAACTTAAGAGGCATAGCGTTAGTGGAGGTTCTGAAGGTTATAGCGTCAGCAAAAGTCCCGGAAGTCATAGTCCCGGGAGAAGTTTAGATAATTATCGACTCAGAGAGGGAGGCTGACGGGCCGGTCCCAGAGAGGGAGGCTGACGGCCCGGTCCCTGAGAGGGAGGCTGTCGGCCCGGTCCCAGAGAGGGAGGCTGTCGGCCCGGTCCCAGAGAGGGAGGCTGTCGGCCCGGTCCCAGAGAGAGAGGCTGACGGCCCGGTCCCAGAGAGGGAGGCTGACGGTCCGGTCCCAGTAAAAGAATCCGAGGCCACTGCCCCAGCGGGGTTCCCGAAGGCCACTGCCCCAGCGGGGTTCCCGAAGGCCACTGCCCCAGCGGGGTTCCTGAAGGCCACTGCCACAGCGGGGTTCCCGAAGGCCACTGCCCCAGTGGGGTTCCCGAAGGCCACTGCCCAGAGGGGGTTCCGAGGGCCACTGCCCCGGGTGGGGTTCAGAAAGTCACTACCCCAGGTGGGGTTCCGAGGGCCACTGCCCCAGGTGGTGTTAAGAAAGTCACTGCCCCTGGTGGGGTTCAGAAAGTCACAGCCTCGAGGAAGGTCTGTAATGACTTGGTCACAGTGAAGCACTCCAGCCAGTCAGCACAAAAATCACAGCCTATTACCATTGCTACTGGATGTGCTTTCCTGTCTTCTCCCTACAGGAAATCTTCTAAAGTTTCAGTACCTAGGGGAATGGAACCAATCTATGGTCTGTTCTCAGATTCTGAAACTGATGAGGTTTCTTATATGCCGGGGCACTCTGGTAGGAGAGGGAAGAAGCATCTGATTGCTCGACCTATATGTTTTGAAGAATTTTTTGAGCCAGAGGTTTCTTCCTTTCCTGGTGTCGCCAAGCAAGCACAGGGTAAAAAGAAGAAAAAGAAAAAGAAATATTGCTGACCCTTGCCCTGTGGTGTATATAAAATAAAATAAAAGATTTTTTTTTCCTTGTCTTGTGTCCAGTGGCCACCGTCAAGGGGGGGGGGGCACTGTTACAAGCTGTTGCCACAGCTTGTTTATGTTTTCTTGCCTGTTAGACCAGTGTGTCAGGTTTTTTTTGTTGTATCCCTTGTTTTGGAATGTCTGAATTTTGGGGTCCGTTGACCCCCTCCTCAAGGGGGGGTACTGTTATGAGCCACGGCTGTGGCTCATTCCTGTTTTGCATTTTGGTTATGTATTTTATGTTTTACTTCTGTTTCTGTTCCCCGTGGGTGTCATGGTGTGTTCGGAGCCCACACTTAAGGAGAGGGTACTGTTATGAATCACAGGTAGTGGTTCATTCCTATTTTATGTTTATAGTTCTATTGCAGGCCAGGATTTCCCTTTGTTCTGGTTTAGAAGATTCTTGTTTGCTGCCGGTGGTGAGTCTGTGTAATTGCAGCCTGTTTCCATGTGTTGGCCTCACCTGTCTGCTAATTGCATCTTGTCAGTTTGGAGTCGTGCAACAGCGCAGCTGCATGACATAATTAATTAGGGCTCTCTGTTATATTCTGGCTCAGTGCAATACACAGATGCCGGTTATAGTTCTTGAGTTCTGAGCTAGTTCCTGCCAGTTCCTGAGTGTCGGTTCCTGAGTGTCGGTTCCAGTGTCTGATCCCATGTCCTGCCGTGAAGCGCTCCTGTCTAGAAGTCCTGTGGCTTTGTCTGTGCCTGGTCGAGTATCTGGCTTCTTGGTGTCCACCGATCTGTCGTTTGGGATTCTGCCTGTCCTCCGGTTCTGAGAGACTGTGTCGGCTACATTGGGGGTTCCTGTCCGTTTGCCAGTATTTGTACCGGTTCCGTGAGTAGCGGCTTTGCAGCATCCGTCGGCCTAGGCCGCTGTATTCTTTGGTTATATCTGTTACTGGAGTTTTGCAGAGGGTTCTGCATATGCTGTCACCACCGGTACACAACAGTATAGTGTCGGCGTGTGGACAGCATTTCCTTTGTTGTTCTTTTCCTTTGGCGGCATGCCGCACATGTATTTAGTTTTAGGGTTGTTAGTAGCCCCTAGCCTTCTGTTTGTTTTAGTTAGAGGTCCCCTTGTTATTATCCTGTCTCGGTTCATGCCTTGTCTCACTATAAGACCTGGGGGCATCGGAGTTGGGCAGACCTAATCCGCCCTTCAAACATGGCTGCCGTGGGCCCGAGAAACCATAGTCACGCAGGCGTGAACTGACCACATGGGTGAAACAATGGAGGTAGGCTGCTAGGGGGTATTTCCATACCACACCTTATTTCAGCATCACGTTCTGGTGCTCTGGACTCACTACGCAACATCTCTCTTGTTCTGAGCACCAGGAACGTAACAGAAAGCTATAGCATGTTTACTGTGGATGTTTTGGGTTGATTAAAAACAACATTGTTTTAATACAACATAGTTTAATGCTAAAAAGGAACTATAGTATGTGTAACAAGTGTTAAGGGGTAAAGTAAAGCGCAACAGAGTTTGCTGCACTATTTGAGAAATGAACAATAAGGCCAGATGTGTGGTCTATTGTTTCAAAGGCAGTAAAGTTTTTTTACTGATAGAAAGAGTTTTAGGAGTTTGGAAAATATTTTTCAATTAATATGTGTAATGTTGAGAATAAAAAGTCATAATTTGACAGGAAAGGTTTAAAGAATTAAGCATTATTAATCTACAAAGGAGACAGGAATGGCAGAATTTGAATCATGGCATGGTCCAATCGTTTGTTCAATAGTGATAGAATTACTCCTAAGCCTCTGCTTAGTTTCTCTTCTGTATAATTTTTTTGTTATTCTTTTTGGAATCCAGAAAAGATATATTATCCAGAGACTGATTCAAAACTACAAAATTATTTGACTGTTCAAATGTGTCACACATATTATTTAAACAGTTACAAGAATATCAAAAGCGGCAAGAACCTTGGAAGGATATGTAACCAACACGAACACTCAGTCCGGCACAGGACAAATCACTGAGAGAGTGGAGACGGTGTTATGGTGAGAAGTTGCTTATGTTTCGGTTCCATTACAGATCACATAGGATGGTCCTTGGCAAGTACTGCTGACTACTGATACAACCATTGCAAAGGCTGCAGAAGAAGGACACCTAGATCCATGAGCTCGCATTGGAATGAAAAGGTCAGAGACCGGAGCTTAAAGAAACCTCAAACTAACAATTGTATGAAAATACAGAGACTTTTACTACTATTACTACCACAGAGTTATATTTAAATGAACCCTTCAATCGAGATGAAGATGAGCGTTGATAATTTGATAATAGACTATGTGCTTATAAGCTAATATCCTACAGAACTTTTAACATTTTTGAAATTATACTGGGAGCGATGTTATTTATATAGGACATGTTTTCTATTTCTTTGAAGAGAGTGCGAGCAGACGTGTGGTGTAGGTATGAGTACTCATCCATTATTGTGGATGGGAATTATTTCAATAAGACCCTTCCTTCCTCTTTTCTAAACATGAAATCCAGAGAGATTTATTACTGGTGTAAAGATCACCCTTTGAAAAAACGTTGTTGTGAGTATTATACTCCACTTGAAGAGAGATGTATGGATTGATGTATGGATAATTTAGGATATTATTCTGAGGAGTATCCAGTCCAGCAATACCAATAATTGTTGGAAAGATTTTGGGTACTGCTGCTATATAAATATTATTGCTAATTATTATTATTATAATTGTTAGATATGTATACAAAGAGACCAGCATTGTATAGTGACAGGCCAAAGTTCTCTATGTAAGTTACATTTGATGTGATTACCAAAACTTTATAGAGTTGTGATAATAATGAAACAGGTACATGTGTATAGATACAACAGTATCTCAAGATAGAACTACTAGTGATAATATCAGCTACACATATGGAGTGTATTTCATTTAGTAGAAATAAAATAGGTCAATAATACGGAAAAGATTACCTTATGCAGATAGGAAAGGTTGATTAAAGGAAATGTGAAAGGATTGTTATCATATACAAACCTAATGTTTCTAGATGTGCTATATATCATGAGTTCGGTATATAAAAAGTATTGGTTACATTGGATGTTCATTAAAGTTTATGATTTAGTAAATGTACTTTACCAGGAGTAGATTCAAAGGCTAAAGGAGATATCATACATAACGGAGAATGTTAGTTGTCACTATATCCTTAGGACATGATGTACAATTGGTTACCTATTAATGCTGAAGATGTTTGTTATTTAAGAAAACTAATTTAACAATTTTATACAAATACACATAATAACTTACAGGATGAACTATTCCTAAAAAGAGTGATTGACCCAGTAATCAGGAAACATGTTCCTGTCACCAGAGCATCAATAAAACCTCAAATTGATGGAGGTGCCGCTAATAAGTTCTCCTATGGCTAATGAAGTTTTATGATGAATCAACTGGGAGTTGACGTTTTGTATCATCTAAAGTTATTGATAACATGACTGAACTTTATGATAAGACATTCCAGGACATTGGACATGAACTATTACGATACCACATTGTTCTACTCTCTTTAATGCCACAAATTGGAGGATATTGTTTGATTTCCGGAACAGCACTTTGAGTTCACTGCTGTACTTATTTGACCAATGACATTACAGATCCAGATACGTGTATTGCCAAGTATATAAAGGAGGCCCAAGATATAAAAGAAGAACTTTAACAAGGACATTATGATACGGACTGGAAAGGATAAATGTTTAAATACTAGTATTCAATTTTCAGGATTAGGAAAATGTTTTTTTTTTAAGTATATTGTATGTGATGATGTATTCTGTGATGAGGTTTATTCTTGTGACCATTATAGCCATCTTTTTGATGCACACTGTCTACAGGTGTGGCCTATGCTGCATTCAGAAGGCCACTGCCAGAAGCAGAACAGCAGTACTACATGAAATGATCATTAGCGAACTATACGTTCCCAGAAATTCCCCTGAGAAGACAGGGCACATGGATAATGTCCCTGATCAGAGGGTGGAACTGTCAAATACTGTGACGGAGGCAACATTCTAAAGGCCTAACAGCCATATATATGTACTACGGGATAGTACGTATATTATGCATTCACATAATATCACAATATCAAAGGTGACCTCATATTCACCATTATAGTCTAAAAGCATAACAGAATCCATTTTGTTTCTATCTTAGAGAGGAAAGTATATTAATATGAACTTTATACAGGCTAAAGTACCTTTAGCCTACTTTCCAGTACAATAACAAATTAGTCAGCTGAAGAGCCACGTACACACATCCTAAAAGCTCATGGAGTCCAGTTTAATTCCTAATATGGACACATAGTTGAAAAGCAAGAATCAGCTTCATCACAAGGATGGGTGTTGCTAAATATCTCTTGGTTGTTTTTGCCAATTGTCCTAATATTGCATAACACTGTACTCAAAATGCATGAAATCATATAGGAGGGTTATAAGAATGGGGCGTAACTGTATGTTCTAAAAATCATTGTATTGACATGTTTCTTGGTTGATTAATTTTGACCCATGCGGAGAGATTCTCTCAACCTGTATACGGGCGTGGTCCTTACAATAAATAATCAATTGCTTTTCTAAATCTGACTTCCATACAGTCATTTACTTAACATCAACTCAAACAGCAACATTGGTTAAAGTAGTATTAATCAGGGTGGGATTCAAATCTTTTCACCCCCTTTCACACCTGTTCTGTTTCTACTGGCGAGCTTGGTATAATCATTCCAGCTTGCTACCCTGGGGGTAGTGAGGGTGCCCAGATCTTTACACAGCTAAATCTGATTGCTATGGGCATGATATGTGTGATAACCGGGATCACTTTAGAAAGGAGATTGGGAATGATATGTCATTTGAATACCGTCCAAAACATACTATAGATGAAGCTCTGTGACTATAAGTCCTCAGGAATTAGGGGTCTATTTACTAAGCCTTGGATGGAGATAATGTGGATGTAGATAAAGTACCAGCCAATCAGGTACTAACTGACATGTCACAGGCTGGCTTTGAAAAATGACTGTTAAGAGCTCATTGGCTGGTACTTTATCTCCATGCCCTTTATCTCCTTCCAAGGCTTAGTAAATAGTCTCCTAAGTTTAAAGCATATACAAAGTCACAGATGAAGCCCAGTCGTACTGTAATTGGAATTGGAAAAAAACACGGCCGCTGCACAGTAGCAATTCATGTACTGGGCCCAATTCAGACCTGATTGCTGTTGTGCAAATTCGCAAGGCGGCAGATTATCGATCGACTGTGCATGCGTACGGATCGTAGTGCGCACGTGCAAGGCCAAACTGTGTAAGACATCAGCGTCTTTTTTTATCGCTATGCGTATGCAGGTTGATTGACAGGAAGCGGATGTTTGGGGGTGGTAAATGGTTGTTTTCTGGGAGTGTTAGGAAAAATGCAGGCATTCGCAAGCGTTTTCAGAGAGGGTGTGTGACGTCAGCTCCGGTACGATCAGCCTGATTCTATTGCACTGTAGGGGTAGGTCCTGGTTTACGCACAGAATGCACAGGCTGAAAAAAATCATTCAATAGTGAGTTGCGAATGGATTTGCAGCTGAATGGCATTTGCAAAGCTTTTCGCATGGTGTACGCTGACTTGCATGGGGCACAATTTCCCTTTGTCTGGGCGACGACTATCCAATCGCAAACCTGTGCAAATTTGCATAGGTGTGATCAGGTCTGAATTAGGCCCACAGATTCAGACTCATTCGCACACAGATGTACAGATGTCACATATTAAATAGTTCAGTGCAATCTAGCAAAGTAGTTTATTTACTTTCAGCTGTTTTATATATACTAATAAGATGCACATTTTAAACAAAAAAGACACTCGGCTGAGTCAGCCAAGGCCTGGCACAGAAAATAGGATTTTAATTACCTACCAGTAAATCCTTTTCTTGTAGCCCGTAGGAGATACTGGAAATCCATTTAGTACTATGGGGTATAGATGGGTCCACTTGGAGCCATGGGTACTATAGAAGTTTGATAACGTGTGCTGGCTCTTTGATCTATACCTCTCATACCAGACTCAGTATAGGAAACTGTGCCAAAGGAGACGGACATACTTTGAGAGAAGGAAATAGATAAGGAAAATGATGAGATTCGAAACCAGCACAACCAGAACAAGAGGAGAGCCTTGCTAATCAAACTTGAAAACAGGGACAGCAACAGCTGACCCAAACAACAGCTAAACAAGTAACCGTGCAGGAAGAACGAAGCACCGGGCGGGCACCCTGTATCTCCTACAGACTACAAGAAAAGGATTTACCAGTAGGTAATAAAAATCCTATTTTCTCTTATGTCCTAGGGTATACTGGGAATCCATTTAGTACCATGGGGAAATACCAAAGCTCCCAAACCGGCTGGGAGAGTGCTGAGGTTCCTGCAGAACTGACTGACCAAAGTGAAGGATCTCAGAGGCCAAGGTATAGAACGTGTAAAACTTGGCAAACGTGTTCAAATCCAATCAAGTAGCTGCTCGGCAGAGCTGTAATGCCGAGACACCCCGCGCAGCCACCAAAGAGGAACCCGCTGACCTAGTAGAGTGGGCCTGTATATATTTTGGAATCAGAAAACCTGCAGTGGAATAAGCATGCTGGATAGTGAGCCTGATCCAGCGTGCAATTGACTGCTTTGAAGCAGGACACCGAACCTTGTTGGCATCATATAGAACGAACAGCGAGTCCGATTTCCTGTGATGAGCAGTTCGCTTTACATATACCTTCAAAGCCCTTACAATGTCCAAGGACTTTGAAGTAGCAGAGGTGTCAGTAACAACCGACACCACAATTGACTGGTTGATGTGAAACGCCAATACCACCTTAGGAAGGAATTGCTGATGAGTCCTGAGTTCAGCTCTGTCTTCATGGAAAATCAAGTAGGGGCTCATGTGAGACAATGCCCGCAGCTCCAATATGCACCTTGATGAAGCCAATGCCAACCGCATGATGGTCTTCCATGTAAGATACTTTACGCCTACCTCCTGTAACGGTTCAAGCCAGCCCAATTGGAGGAATTGCAGAACCAAATTGAGATCCCAAGGTGCCGTGGGAGGCACAAAGGGAGGTTGGATATGAAGAACACCCTTCAAGAATGTCTGGACCTCAGGGAGAGAAGCCAATTGTTTCTGAAAGAAAATAGACAAGGCTGAAATCTGAACTTTTATGGAGCCTTGGCATAGGCCCACATCAACTACCAACTGCAGAAAAAGCAGGAAACATCCCAGATGAAACTCCACCGTAGAATATTGTCTGCTCTCACACCAAGAGACATATTTCTTCCAGATGCGATGGTAATGTTTTGACGTTACCCCTTTCCTGGCTTGGATCATAGTCGGTATGACACTGTCAGGAATCCCTCTCCTGGCTAGAATCAGCAGTTCAACTTCCATGCCATCAAACATAGCCGTGGTAAGTCTTGATAAATGAACCGGCCATGTTGCTGAAGATCCACTTGAAGAGGCAGAGGCCACGGATCTTCGATTAGCATCTTGAGAAGATCCGCATACCAGGCCATTCGTGGCCAGTCCAGAGCAATCAGGATTGCTTGAACTCTCTCCCTTTTTATTCTTTTGAGAGCTCTTGGGATTAGAGAAATTGGAGGAAACAAGTACACCAGCTGGTAGACCCACTTAGTTGTCAGGGTGTCGACTGCTACAGCCTGTGGGTCCCTCGACCTGGAACAATACCACTTGAGCTTCTTGTTGAGTCGAGAGGCCATCATGTTGATTTGTGGATAACCCCACTGATGTGTCAGCCATGGGAACATCTCCAAGTGAAGGCTCCATTCCCATGGATGCAGGTCATGTCTGCTGAGGAAATCTTCTTCCCAGTTGCCTACTCCCGGAATGAAGATAGCCGACAACACCACAGCATATTTTTCCGCCCAGAGGAGAATTCTTGACACCTCTGACATTGCGGCTCTGCTTATTGTTCCGCCCTATCGGTTTATGTATGTCACCGCCATCACATTGTCCGACTGAACTTGAATGGCCTGATTCTGAAGAAGAGATGAGGCCTGCAGAAGGGCATTGTAGATAGCCCTGAGTTCCAGGATGTTTATTGGAAGGATGACTTCCTGACTTGATCATCTTCCTTGAAACTGCACCCCAACCTCTGAGGCTTGCATCTGTGGTTAAAAGAATCCAATTCTGAACTCTGAACCTTCGACCCTTCACTAGGTGAGAAGTTTGTAGCCACCACAGGAGGGAGATCCTGGCTTTTGGTGACAGACAAATCCTCTGATGCATGTGAATATACGATCCAGACCATTTGTCCAACAGATCCAGCTGGAAGGGCCTTGCATGAAACCATCCATACTGAATTGCTTTGTAACAAGCCACCATTTTCCCCAGAAGGTGGATGCATAGATGTACTGAGATTTGGGTCAGCTTCAAGAAGGCCCGAACCATCGACTGGATTACCATTGCCTTTGCCAAGGGAAGGAACACTTTCTGAGACTCCGTGTCCAGTATTATTCCAAGGAAATGAAGCCTCTCATTGGTTCTAGGTGAGATTTTAGCAGGTTCAGAATCCACCCATGATCCAGGAGTAATCTGCTTGTGAGACCAATGTTCTCCAACAACTGCTTCCTGGACGCAGCCTTTATCAGAATATGGGCCAAAGTACGTTTTTGTGAACAAATGTTAGAGCACTGAGACGCTGGTCTGAGTACTGAGGGGGTCATTTAGACCTGATCGCTCGCTAGCTGTTTTTTGCAGTCATGCGTTCGCATAGTGGTCGCCCACCCGGGAGTGTATTTTAGCTGTGCAAGTGTGCGATCGCATGTGCAGCCGAGCAGTAGCAGTGATCATGTCTGAATGACTCCCTCAGTCCTTTTACATAAACTCAGTCATAGACTGTCTTAAGTATTGCATCTCATTACGAGATACAGTAATTTAGTAGAGATGGTGGAAATCATCCACCGAATGGAATCCGGCCATGCTGGCTCCTTCCCACTAGCCTAGGAAGGGATACTACATTGATTACACACTAGTGAAACCCCTGGAAAAGAGGAACACTGTGCCTTGCACGATACCCACTCTTTGCCTGACATACTGAGGCACACACACAGAAAAAGGTTAAAAGCACAATTAACCCAAAAAGAGCCCTTCCCGAGACACACAGGGGTATATTTACTAACATTCGTAATTTTCGGAAAAAGGTCAAAGTTCAATCACGAATGACATCGAAAGTGTAAAACTGCAACTTTTTGAATTTATTACGACTAATTTACTAAGCTGTCGTATTCGGATTTTTCATTTGTTCCGATGTCGATGTCATTCGTGTTTTTTTTACCTTTTTTACGGCAGTGATTAGCAAAACACTGCCGACTTTTTCAAAATGAATCTCGGCCGGATCTGCGTGATCCGTGCTGGGGTTCATTTTTTTTTTTTTTTTAAATAAACACTGTAAAACGGAGAAAAAAAATGCGTGGGGTCCCCCCTCCTAAGCATAACCAGCCTCTGGCTCTTTGTGCCGACCCTGGTTGCAGAAATATGGGGGGGAAAATGACAGGGGTTCCCCCATATTTAAGCAACCAGCATCGGGCTCTGCGCCTGGTCCTGGTTCCAAAAATATAGGGGACAAAAAGAGTAGGGGTCCCCCGTATTTCTAAAACCAGCACCGGGCTCCACTAGCTGGACAGATAATGCCACAGCCGGGGGTCACTTTTATATAATGCCCTGCGGCCGTGGCATAAAAAATCCAACTAGTCACCCCTGGCCGGGGTACCCTGGGGGAGTGGGGACACCTTCAATCAAGGGGTCCCCCCCCCAGCCACCCAAGGGCCAGGGGTGAAGCCCGAGGCTGTCCCCCCCATCCAATTGGCTGCGGATGGGGGGCTGATAGCCTTTTGTGAAAATGAAAAGATATTGTTTTTAGTAGCAGTACTACAAGGCCCAGCAAGCCTCCCCCGCATGCTGGTACTTGGAGAACCACAAGTACCAGCATGCGGCGGAAAAACAGGCCCGCTGGTACCTGTAGTACTACAACTTAAAAAATACCCAAAAAAAGACAAGACACACACACCTTGAAAGTAAAGATTTATTACATACATCCACACAAACATACAAACATACTTACCTATGGCCCCACGCAGGTCGGTCCTCTTCTCCAGTAGAATCCAAGGGGTACCTGTTGAATAAATTATACTCACCAGCTCCAGGGTCCCAGGCTCCTCGTAGCATCCATTTGTAATCCACGTACTTGAATAAAATTAAAAAACGGAGAGCCGAGCCACGCGCTGAAAGGGGACCCATGTTTGCACATGGGTCCCCTTTCCCCGACTGCCAGAAACCCACTCTGACTTCTGTCTAAGTGGGTTTCTTCAGCCAATCAGGGAGCGCCACGTTGTAGCACCCTCCTGATCGGCTGTGTGCTCCTGTACTGACTGACAGGCAGCACGCGGCAGTGTTACAATGTAGCGCCTATGCGCTCCATTGTAACCAATGGTGGGAACTTTCTGCCCTGCGGTTGACCGAAAGTGACCTCACCGCTGAGCAGAAAGTTGCTGGTTTTAGAAATACGGGGGACCCCTACTCTTTTTGTAGTGCCCATGGCTCCAAGTGGACCCATCTATACCCCTTGGTACTAAATGTATTCCCAGTATCCCCTAGGACATAAAAGAAAGAGGGGTGACTGAAGCCACAGTTTATGAGGACACATCTGTAGGTATTTTCCTAATTCTAATGCTGTGAAATATATGGCATTTAGTGTAAGGAGTTTAGTTTTGATACTGTAATTATCACAACTTGTGCATAAATTCTTGACTTTTAAAATGACTGGTAATTAGCATATTTGCAGATATCTTTTAGTATAATGATCTTTGTCTGGGCAGCATCCCAGCAGACTAACTTCAGAACTGTGATGATCCCAGTGCTTTCTCTGTGTGTACAGTAAAACTCACTTTCTTCATTCAAACTTGCTTTATGAACTACATAATTTCTAGAGATGAGCGGGTTCGGTTCCCTGAAAACCGAACCCCCTGAACTTCATGCTCCGAGCCCAGATCCGAGTATGACTCTGGACTTCTTGCCAGACTCTGAAACCAGAACGAGGCAAAACACCATCATCCTGCTGTCAGAATCTCATGGGTATTGGATTCCATATGAACAGCCATGTGTCACCGCCATTTTCACTCTGAACTAGGAGAGTGAGGGAGACAGACCTCTGTCTCTCTCTGTGGGTGGTGGTGTTGGGTGGGGCTAGTGTGTGCTCTGTAGGGGTGCTGCTGCAGTCATTGTGGTGTACCTTTGCTGGGTTAAGGGTGCTATCCTGGCTGTCACTGTGTTGTACAGGTTGCAGGGGCATTGTCCTCCTGTATGCTGGAAAATATAGGCATGCTGCTGGCCCTGTATGTTGTAAAATTCAGAGGTGCAGTTGTTAAAAAAATTAAAAGCACATTGCTCCTGTATGCTATAAAATACTGGGGTGCAGCTGGCCCTGTAAGTTGTAAAAATGCATGGGTGCAGTCAAAAATTAAAAGCACACTGCTGTATGCTGAAAAATACAGGGGTGTTGCTGTTCAAATAACATTACACTGCTATAAAAATTCAGGGGTGCAGTTGTTAGAAATTAAAAGCACACTGCTCCTGTATGCTTCAAATTATCGGGGTGCAGCTGGCACTGTATGTTGTAAAAATTCAGGGGTGCAGTTAAAAATTAAAAGCACACCGCTGTATACTCTAAAATACAGGGGTGTTGCTGTTCAAATAACATTGCACCGGCCCTGTATGCTATAAAAATTCAGGGGTGCATTTGTTAAAAATTAAAAGCACTCTGCTCCTGTATGCTGTAAAATATCGGGGTGCTGCTGGCTCTGTATGTTGTAAAACTTCAGGGTTGACTTCTGGTGGGTGGCGCATCCAAGATGGCCACATTTTACAAGGGCTCCGCTCATATTAGCTCTATCTGTGGCCATCTGTCCCTTTCTGCCATCATTGGATGGATACCACAGAGACACATAGAGGATTCTGTTGCTGTGATTCTTGAGTGGGGGAATAGGCTGAGAGCTCAGTTCCCCGGAGTCAGGCTCATGATCTGTCCACCGCATCGAGGAGGCCATCACACGCTGCTCGCCACATTTGACTAGGCATTATCAACAGTAACTTGGCTGTGAGGGAGGCTTCACGGGCTGCACAATACTCGTGGCTACATACGAACTTTGCTGACAACTCTGCTGTGCCCGGTCAGCCACTTGAATGGAGATCTTCCACCCTACATAACTCCCGCGGCCAGACAGTCTCTGACGGGAACCCTACTACGCTCAGACTGCCGCGTGGAGGGAAGCTTCCTATCCTACACAACTCACACAGATAGATATAGCTACTGCTGGTGGCCCTGCTGAGGCTGGACTGCCATGTGGGGGGAGTCCTTGGACACCGCACAGCACACACGGCTGAACGTTGTGCCCGCCGGTAACTAAACTCTGCCCGTACAGCTGCTGGAAAGGAGATCTTCCTTCCTGCACAACACACGCGGCTGGACACAGTCCTTGACTGGGACACTGCTGTGCTTGGACTGCCGAGTGGAAGGAGACCTCCCACACTACATTCCTCCCACGGACGGCCACAGCCACTGCCGGTAACCCTGCTACACCCAGACTGCCGAGTGGGGGTAGTCTTCGTGCACTGCGTAGAACACGCGACTGATCCCTATCCTTGCCGATTACTCTGCTGTGCCCGGACCGCTGGACTAACCCTGGCTTTTGGTTTTCTGTCCATTATTTTGGGACTCTGACTGACTGCTCTGGGTAGATTTGCTGTGATACTGCTACTTGGCGGTGATGTGAAGCTGGCTGACATTCTCTTCCCTCACTGAGATGGGGTCCTGTTGTTGCCGCAGACCCGCCATAGCTACCCAAGGTTACAGTGTGGAGGCTGCTCTCAATGCTCTCCTAGACATTCGGCGAGAAGTCTCTGGGTACTAATATTGTTTGTCACCCTTCTTCTACACTATACTTCTGCACTAACATCTTCTTTAAACTTTTCTGTTATCCCTCACTTGATTCCTTCCCTCCTTCTGTGTTATCCTTGTCCCCCCATTACCCTCTTTCCACCCCTATTCTTGAGTTACCCATTCTCATCTGCCTTACTCCCACTACTCAACTAATTGCATCCACAGGTCAAGTACCAACCAACTTTATCTATGTAGTTGTTGTTCATTACACTGCACTACTGACCTGTTTATTCGGCAATTACATTTATTTGTTTCACACTGTGAGAGACAACTATTATAAATAAGTGGCATCCTGACAGTACACGAACTATAATTGTTCTAATAAAATCTGCTTAGATATTTCTTTTTACTTACGTTAAATATATCAATATTAACTGAAGTTGTAACAGCCTTCAAAACCACCTAATGGCAGTCTTTGTTGAATGGGTCTATCAGGCTTATACCAGTATTAGTTACGATTATACTAGCTATTGCTGCCATCTTGTGGCTATTCTTAGTTAAAATCACTGATATTACATTTCTATTATTGGTATATTGTAATCTGTATTTTTCACATGGTTTAAAATCTCTGCTCTACTTTACCATGTACTTATATTTTATATGTTTACTTATTGAGTTTATTTGACTTTTGTTGTGGTTTTTTTTTACTTGTCTAACCAAGACTTGTAGAATACTTGGTTCTTGCTGCTATCTCACTGCCCTTTAAGAAATGTATATTTGTATTATTCATTCGGGACACTGTATTCTATTTCAGCTATTTTTGCGAATATTGTCTTTGATGATACTCATTCCTATTAACTTAACTTAAAAACACCAATGTGATTTTTTAAATATATCCTTTAGGGGGATTGTACCGTTCTTCTGAAAATGTACATGGTCTTCTAATTATATTTTGCTGGTGAGCTCCGTTTGCATCTCTCAGGCATATATTATTTGATCCCACTAATTGATGGAGAAATTCTTGACTTCTCATTCCCAGTCTAGGTTTATGCTCAAGAATACTCCAGATACAATGGTTAGGACAAAATCTCATAAACAGGGCGGATCATCCTCCCAAGACTCACACAACACAGACTCAATGGTTGTGGATTGTGACCCAGTCTTGGAATTAGACTCTTCAGTTCCCGTTTCCCAAACTGCCTGGGAAATTCTCTCTATACTTATGCCACACATTGATAAAAAATTGGACAAATTTAAAGATTTGTTTCAATCCACTTTAAGGGAAATATCTTCAAATACTTTGAGAGTCTCAGAATTGGAACAAAGGATGAGCGACGTTGAGGATTCGGCCCTGGCCTTACAATCCTCGGCTGACTCTTCCATCACTATGGTCAGGGAGCGCCAAGAAAAATTAGATGACCTTGAAAATAGAAATCTCAGAAACAACTTGCGATTTATTGGCATTCCCGAACAAGTGAAACCATCAGCCTTGGGGGACTTTTTGTCACAAGCCTTACACATCTTTGATACTATTGAGTTCCCATAAATTGAATGGGCACATAGGATAGGGATAGAAAAAGAAGGCACTAGCACCCACCCCAGACCAGTGATAGCCTGCTATTTTGACTTTAGTACCAAAGAAATTATATTGAGAGCATACAAAAGACAAGGCCAATTGGTCATTGATGAACACCGTATTTTAATAATCCAAGATTTTTCACTAACAATAACCCAGAAGCGCAAAGCTTTTTCACCAGTTTGTAAATTCTTGGTGGAATCACAAAAAACTATTTGCGCTTCTTCACCCTGCCAAATTAAAGTTTACTGATAATGGGCGCACTATAACATTTGATGACCCTGATGACATTCGTAAACATTTTCTGTCTTCTCCTACCTCCTCGAGCTCACCAGCTCCCTCTTCTATGAAATCAACTAATCGATAAGGTGAATTATTACAGCCCCATCGTATATTCTTAGTGTAATCTAATCTAGCACCTTGAAATTATGTTCTACTATTCGTTAATATCCCTCGAGGTCTAAAAATATACCTCTTGTATATGTTCACTAATAGGATTATGAGGAGGTGCTTGGTTGGCTCTAGTGATCTCACATGAGCCCACCAAGTTAATTTCTGATTTAGGAGCATTTCAGAAAAGTTATAAAACATATAAACGGCCTCATAAAGTTTTTCCTTTGGTTGCTTTTCCGTGATGTGCCATTATTAGGCCTTATTGTGTGGTATATTTCCCCCTATGTGGTGTTTTTTGTAACACAGTTTATGTTTTTACAAAGATGTTTATTTATGTTCATTACATATCTTACAAGGAAACGTCAGGTTGTCTTTGGTGGTCCCACTGAAGCCCACCAAGTTTTTCTATGATTTGGAAAAAATGTAAAAATGATATTGAAGCATGTCATCATTAATCTTATTTTACATTATACATTCAGAATTATAATCTTACATGTTTTGATCCTTCCTTTGTATGTTACCATGTGCATCGTTTGGGGTATAGAGGTCATGGCGAAATCCAGAGGGTTGCTCCCCACTCGCTGGGATGAGGGGTCCTCTTATTGTTTTTTGAAACTCCTTATTAGCTCTTGGAACAAAATTGGTATTGGATAAAGAGGGTCATTCCGACTTGATCGTAGCTGTGCTAAATTTAGCACAGCTACGATCAGGCACTCAGACATGTGGGGGACGCTCAGCACAGGGCTAGTCTGCCTCGCATGTCAGTGCCAGCCCCCCTCCCCCCCCCCCGGAGAAATGCAAAAGCATCACACAGTGGTGATGTTTTTGCATTTCAGGAGTAACTCCCAGCCAGCGCAGCTCCTGCAGCTGGCAGGGAGAACCGCCTCGCTGCCCCAGGTCACAGCAGCTGCAGGTGACATCACTCAGCCACCACGGTCCGCCCCCCAACGGTCTGGCCACACCTGCATTAACCGGACCGCGCCTCCTAAATGGCAGCTTAACGCCGCTGTCCAGCCGCCTCCCACCCAGCGACCGCCTCTGCCTCAGAGGCGATCGCTAGGCAACGACGGCTGACTTGCAATGGTGCACTGTGGCACCGGGGCATGTGTAATTCCGACCCGATCGCTGCGCTGTGATAAACTGCAGTGAGTGATTGGGTTCGGAATGACCCCCAATGTCACATAACACACACACTTTACCTTATTCCTCTTCCTGTGATTCATTTAATTGCGTCTCGTGGAATATTGGAGGACTTAATTCTCCCATCAAATGCAAAAAAAGTGATCTCACTTACACCGACTCAATCCTTATATTATGTTGTTACAGGAGACACATTGGAAGATTGGAGATGGCTCATCCCTTAGGGCTAATTGGATCAATGACTGCTTTTCAGCCTCCTATATCAATAAAACTAGAGGCATTGCTGTTTTTTTTGTACGTCGCCTTTCACATATGGACATATTGTTCTAGATCCTAATGGGAGATATATTTTGATTGATGTTAAGATTGGTGACACACCATACACAATTTTCAATATATATGCACCAAATACCCAGGTATAGGACTTTTTAAATCAAATTATTCTTTTATTGCAACAACGTGAAACGTTCTCTCTCATAATTGGTGGAGATATTAACATGGTTAAAGATCCAGTGTTAGATAAATCTCCTGTACCCTCTACTTTGCACTCCCCTTCTTGAACAGCTCTTAACACATTCATGTTGAGGTTACAACTAACTGATATCTGGAGATTATTCCACCCATCAGATAAGACTTTCACTTTTCATTCTGGCGTTCACCACTCAATTTCTCGGATAGATTATTTTTTGGTTGCTTATAGTTTGGTAATGGAGGTATGTTCTACCAATATAGCGGAAATAGTAATTTCCAATTATGCCCCTATCGAGTTTTCATTTAAATTACCAATCACGGGCCCCTTACATCGCTCATGGAAATTCCCAGCATATCTCTTTCACTCTGAACAATTCCGTGATTACCTATAATGACATTGGCTAGATTATGTAGATAATAATATAACCCATTGCGATGACCCTATTTTATTTTGGGAGGCATCTAAATCGGTAATGCGAGGTCATATTATTTTGTATGTGTCCTAACGTAATAAATCACAGAAACAATAAATATGATAATCTGTATACGACTTTACAAAATACTTTCTCCCTTTATGTTAACAATCCTTCGGAGGACAAATCCACTGCATACACTCAAGCTAAATCTCTAATGGATAACTTCTTGATGGCCCAAGCACAGTTACGCATAGACTTTACAAAAAATAGATATTATAGATGGGGTGCACGACCGGGACGCTTACTGGCCTCTGACCAAAACATATAAACGTAAAAATCATATAGTTTCCAAAAAAAATATAATACCGCCCCCCCTCATCCCGGAAAGAACCTCTGACATTTTGGGGGCTTTTCATGAATATTATAGCAAATTGTATTCTGCTGATCCTATGGCCTCGGAATCCCTAGATGCTATTTAACGGGAAGCTAAATTACCCAATCTGACATCTAATCAAATGGAATTTTTGGATTCGGACATAACTGAAGAGGAAATTAGTTTGGCAATATCCTCTCTACACACATGTAAAACTCCTGGACCAGATGGTTTTTCCGGTGAATACTTTAAACTTTGAAAACTGGACTTTACTTCTGCTTTGTTAGAGCTTTATTGTTACATACATAAATCTTGTCCAGTTTACCCTTCTTTTAATAAGGCATTGCTTGGATCTTATCACCCCATTTCCTTATTAAACATAGATTTTAAAATGATTTCTAAAATATTTTCAACTAGATTACAATCTTTCTCCTCTGCCCTCTTTACGTCACATCAATTGGGATTCACATGTGGAAGACATTCTGTTAAAGGTATCCGTATGGCCATAGCCTCGGTTGTAGCAGCTAATAATAATCCTACCACTCCCAATATGCTCTTTAACCTTGATGCTCAAAAGGCATTCGGTGTCTTGGCCATTTCTATCTAAGACACTCTCAACTAGAGAATTTTGGCCCTCACTTTATTAATTTAATTACTTTCTTTTATACCTCCTACCACCTCTCTTTTGATAAATCGTACAAGGATAGATCCAATCATAATAACCCGAGGTACCCGTGCCCTCTATTTCCAATATTATTTAATTTATCTCTAGATCCCCTTCTTTGAATTTTTGATTCTTGGCCTATATTAAAGGGCATATGTATTGGGAATTCTGAAATAAAAATTACAGCCTGTGCAGATGATGTCCTAATTCATCTGTCGAATCCTAAACACTCCCTACGGTCTCTCTTAGACTTGATTGATAGGATGGGATCTGTCTCCGGATTTCTTATTAATTTAGAAAAATTGCAAGCTTCTTATGTAAAACATGGATTCTACCATCCAAAATGGGCTAGACAATTATCTTTGAAGTAGTCATAAACGAGACTCCCATACCTGGGTATTTTTCTTCCTAAAAACATATCTAATTTGTATGATATCAACATCAAAAAAAACAATCTCGCAGATCAAAGAGGGAATTGAGTGACTGAGCCATATTCAATTATCTTTCTTGGATAGAGCTAATATAATTCGTATGATTTATTTTCCGCAACTTTTATACCCATTACAGGTTCTTCCTATATTATTATCCCTAACAGATTTACTACAGATAACCTCCCTTTTCTGAAAATTTATTTGGAATAACAAACGTATTAATTGCTTCCGTAATACCATACGGTATGAAACTTGAATCTTTCTTCAAGATCCTCCTATTTCCAATACAATTGTATCTGTTGTAATATATCTTTATTGCTTCAATAAAGAAAAGTTTATAAAAAAAATCAGGGTTGTAGTTAAAAATTAAAAGCACACTGCTGTATGCTATATAATATAGGGGTACTGCTGGCCCTGTATGTTGTAAAAATTCAGAAGTGCAGTTGTTAAAAATTAAAAGTACACTGCTCTTGTATGCTGTAAAATATAGGGGTGCTGCTGTTCAAATAACATTACACTGGCCCTGTATGTTGTAAAAAATCAGGGGTGCAGTTGTTAAAATTTAAAATGTTGAGCGACAGCAAAACCGCATGCGTATTGCAACCATTTTCATGCACTACTGTCTGTGTAAAATTAGTTCAATACCAAACATCCATGTGTTTTATGTATATATATATATATATATATATACATACAGGGCTGCCATCAGAAATTAGGGGGCCCGGGACTCACAAAATAAGCAGCCCCCCTAAAAAAACAAAAAACAAAAATAATATATATATATATATATATGAAAAACATACAAAATAAATATATATGTACACATATATACACACATACATACATACATACATACATACAAACATACACACACATACATACAAACACGCATATACACACACACTTTCCCTCTCCCACTCTCCCACAACTTACCAAACACAAGCTGACCGGAACTGTAGCAGCCTGGTCCCATGTAGATCTGCTCCCTCCATTTGTGTAGCTCCGCCATCTTTTCATGACAAGATCTGGCACTGTCACAGGAGGGGGGAGAGTATGCTGCAAGCTTCTATTGAAAAGTCTCTGCCAAAATGGACGCTGCCTCAGAGGAGACAGTTATTAAAGATACTAGAGGAGTCTCCTCTAATATCTTTAATAACTGTCTCCTCTGAGGCGGCAGCCATTTTTGGAGGGAAGTTTACAATAAAAGCTTGCAATATCCTCTCCCCCTCTTTGACATTGCCAGAACTCGGTAATGAAAAGTGGGCAGAGCATCACGGCGGGCGAACGGCGGCATGAGCGGCCTGGGCCCTCTCCTTTCTGTTAGAGAGGCAGGGCTTGGGACATCTGTGCCCGAAGCACCCCCCTAATGGGGGGTAGATACATACAGGAAACCACTGCACTCCCATGTTGCGGTGCAGTGAGCTGTGATCACCTGCTCAAATATACATATACCGGGAACCCCGCACTCTCCTTAGTAATTTCATTCACCTTAATACTTTAATACATAACTGGATATATAATGGGTTTTTGCTCATGAATTGTACAATACATTTAAGCTTGCAGCCCACATCAAGGGACTCTATCACAAACATTTTCACATAGATTTTTTGGAAACCTGGCAACTGCTATCTCATAGGAGAAAATAGATATTAGAGATGTACAGTTCAATTCTCCACAAATCCGGACCCACCCAAATTGTGGATCCGAACCGAACAAAAACACATCCCCATTCTGGGAAGAAAATGCGAACTGAACCAAATCCCAGTTCCAATCTTTGTGCAGTTCAGAATTCAGATTTTGAATTCGAATTTTGAGTTTTTGATTCGGTTTTGGATTGCAAAAATAACATGATTTTAGCTGCTATTATCAATAAAAAAATCCAGATCCTAAACCAAAATCAGTGAGGCATTTTATGCAAAAACAAAACCCTCTGACAAATTAGAACCAAAACTGTTGTTCAAAAATTGTTCAGCAATGTTTCAGTGCCTATTTATTGCAGCACTTTCATCAGGTCAAAGAAATACATAAAAATATCTTACCTAAATAGTGCCCCAGTGAACGCCATGCTCCGGAAGTGTGATGGGATGCCTGGACGGCTGTTGCATAGTGTATGATGTCATCCAACAATGACTTATCAAAGTGCTCCCCATTACCATTGAAATAGTAAACAAACTGTGGAGTAACAAGTAATACATGAATATTACACAATGCACTCATTTTTAAATATAACACAAAAGATTAAGGCCATCGATAGAGTACAAAGCTTCTGTTATATAATACTCAGCAATGCCATAAATATAGGCTCCACAATAACGGAGCATATTACATACTATAATATATTCAAGGTACAAATACAACCCATACAGACAGCTGCAATAATAACCACTTATTATTTAAAGGCAAATTTGAAATCTCAAATTAGTTATGTTTTTGCAACCTGAAGCTTTGCCATGTGGGGCTGGTTCTAGTACCAATTCACATTACATTGCACAATAGTACCCTTTATACACATTACGCCAGGTAAAGCCTCTCATACAACATTCTCATTGTCAGGGGATTCTTGCTGTGGGTTCCATGCTCATTGCCAGGGGTTACTGCTCATTGCCAAGGTTTCCAGCTCGTAGCCAGAGGTTCACCCTCCTGCTCTCACCCCGGCTGTAGGAGGCACCGTAGACTGCTTGGGTGCCTATTGCAGCCGGGACTATTGACAGAGACAGTCAGGCACTAGAGGTCCCATTTGACCTCTAGCATCTGGAGGAGAGTAAGGAGACAGATGCTAGAGGTCAAGTGGGACCTCTAGCATCTGAATGTCTTCCTCAATAAAGTTGGCTGCAGCAGGCGCCCACGCAGCCCAGTGTGCCTGCTGCAGCCAGGGTGTGGGCATATATCTGTGGGGTGACTGCAGCTGTGCTTTCTGGCCACAGCACCCGGGCACCAGAACTGCTAGCCCGCAAGTAGAACCACTCCTGTTGTCATGCCCTGCAGTCATAAATTAGAGAAGATAACAGGAAATGAGTGAGAATTTTGGGCTTCAGAAAATGAGTCTCCTTCATATAGTCTTTATCATTGAATGAGCTATACTAGAAGCCCTGCCTCATATGAAAGCTACTTAGAAGGGGGACATACCTGTACGAACATTGGAGGAGCAGGAATGGTGCAATAACATAAATGCTGAAACTCTAGGGCACTGTGATTTAAGTTTGGAAACCACTACTCTAGAGTGTCACAGTATATAGAACTTATATTTATATACTTTTAATACGATTATATCTACAGTATGAAACAAAAGAACACGATTTTCTTCCTTTTCGCATGTTGTGGAGAAGTGTCACTTGAAAAAGGCATGTATATATCAAAAGGAGAAAATTTCTGTACACTCTATCAATTGGCGCAAGGGGAATGCTGCCCGATAGAAACTATTGACTCAGCTGGATATCACCCCTTAATCAAAAATATGTATATATCAAGATTGATTATTTCTAGAGATGAGCGGGTTCGGTTCCCA
This sequence comes from Pseudophryne corroboree, assembly GCF_028390025.1. Taxonomy (NCBI): domain Eukaryota; kingdom Metazoa; phylum Chordata; class Amphibia; order Anura; family Myobatrachidae; genus Pseudophryne; species Pseudophryne corroboree. Next base: position 1,002,971,289 of record NC_086444.1, on the reverse strand, counting down.
GAGAACCGAACCCCCCCAAACATCGACTTCCTGCCTGACTCGGAAGCTAGAATGAAGCTAAATGTCATCATCCCGCTGTCAGATTCTTGTGGGTTTTGGATTCCATATAAACAACCGCACGTCGCCGCCATTTTCAATTCGGATGTGGAGAGTGAGGGAGACAGACCTCTGTCTCTCTCTGGGTGATGGCGTCAGGTGGGGTCAATGTGTGCTCTATAGGGGTGCTGTTCCTGTCACTGTGGTGTCCTGGTTGTCACTGGTGTTTCATGTGCTGTTAGGGGTGCTGCAGCTGTACATGGGTGTTGCTGTCCTTGCTGTCACTGTGTTGTACAGAGGGCAGGGGCACTGTCCTCTTGTATGCTGGGAAATACAGGGGTGCTGGCTGTAAAAATTTTGGGGTGCAGTGAAAATAAATGTACACTGGCCCTGTCTTGTATGCTGTAAAAATTCTGGGGTGCTGTTGTTAAAGTAAAAGTACTCTGTCCCTGTCTTGTATGCTGTCAAAAATATGGGGTGCTGTTGTTAAAATAAAAGTACACTGGCCCTGTCTTGTATGCTTTAAAAATTCTGGGGTGCTGTTGTTAAAATAAAAGTACACTGGCCCTTTCTTGTATGCTGTAAAAATTCTGGGGTGCAGTGAAAATAAATGTACACTGGCACTGTCTGTATGCTGTAAAAATTCTAGGGTGCTGTTGTTAAAATAAAAGTACACTTTCCCTGTCTTGTATGCTGTAAAATTAAAGGGGTGTTTTGAAAATATAGATGTGCTGGCACTGTCCGCAGTTGCAATGTCTAGTTCTGACCTTGACAACACTGTATGGGAAGAGGAGGCTCCTACCACCATTTGCACACACCCTGCAAGTGCTGGGAGGAGCACCACCAGTCCAGTTGCTGATATTGAGATTGAGGAGGTCACTGTAGAAGTACACCAGGATGAGGAGGATATTGGTGTAGCTGGCGCTGAGGAGGATGTTGCTTATGAGGATTCTGATAGGGATGTGGTTTGTTTGAATAAGGCACCAGTGCAGGCAGTTGTTGTCCATAGGATGAAAAAGCCCATTGTCATGCCTGGGCAAAATATTAAAAAAGCCACCTCTTTGGTGTGAAATTATTTCTCCACAAATCCGAACAACACGTGTCAAGCCATCTGTTGCCTTTGTCAAATCATAATAAGTTGGGGTAAGGATGTTAACCACCTAGGAACATCCACTCTTATATGTCACCTGAAGCACATTCATCATGTCATTGTCAAGTTCAGAAACTTTTGGTAATAGTGTAAGCAGTCCACTGACACCTAAATGATGTGGTTTGTTTGAATATTATTTCTCTGTGAGGATGAGGATGTAAACACTGAAGGGAAGGAATCTGAAGAATGAGGATGACATCTTGCCTCTGTAGAGCCAGTTTGTGCAAGGAGAGATTAATTGTTTCTTTTTTTGAGGGGGCCCAAACAAAGCAATCATTTCAGCCACAGTCATGTGGCAGACCCTGTCACTGAAATGATTGGTTTGTTAAAGTGTGCATATCCTGTTTATACAGCATAAGGGTGGGTGGGAGGGACCAAGGACAATTCCATCTTGCATGTCTTTTCTTTGCCACATCATTACAGGGGTGCAGCCTTATATGGGATGCCGCCCCTTTGCCCTATCAGTCCAGGGGTGCTGCCCTACTGCCGTTTTAGTCCAGGGGTGCTGTTGCCTGTCTACTGTGCTGTGTAATTCTCCAGTAGGGCTGCCTATGCTTTATAAGTCATGGGGTGCTGCCGTATAATTCCAGGGGTGCTGCTGTACTTGATCCTAGGTTTAAAATAAATTAAAGCCTAGAGCAGATATGAAACAAGCTTCAACATCATAAACAGATTTGTGAAAACATAGCTGGTGAAAGAGACCACATTTGTGACCAAAGTCAGTATGGCTCAGAAGAGACAAAGGGGGATATTCAATTTGGCCCAAAGAGACATCGGAAGTAAAAAACCCCGATGTTTCTCCGGGTGCTGCGGTCAGGCTATTTAATTAGCTTGGCCGGTAAAAACCTGCTTTTTCATCCGTAAACACACAGGTTCAGTGAAACCTATGTGTTTTCGGGTGAAATAGCCCCGTTTTCGGATGAAAACTGGGCTGTTATCAGGAATTTTGCTTCGCCTGCTGGAGGCAGGCGAAGCAAAATCCCAGAGAAGCCGCTTATCTGGGCCATTTAAGTAGCCCCCAGGCGGCAATACTTATCACCCAGCACCCTTGGGACAAATTGAATAACCCCCAGAATCATAACCCAGCGCAACTGCTGGAGAGGTAAAAGAGAGATTTTCTGCCAGAGCATTAGAGAGAGGTTCTTCTCAATTATTTCATGTAGGGGCTCAGACAAATTAATGGCTTCAATTAGTCATCCTTAATTTTGATTTATTATTGATTTTCCACACTTTAGGATTATTTATTTAGAAGATGCGCATTTGCTGTACAGGGTTCTTTTCTTAAGGACTGCATAGGGTTATCACAAGACCTCGTGGTGTTAGAAGAACAGAGTTTCAGTGATCTTGCATTGCATCAGTTTTCTATTGCACTGCAGCACTAGATGGGCCAGGAGCTCCTGTGAGGCACAAACAGTTACTGAGTAAGGCCCTGTGTGGAGTCTCATGGTGGCTTACAGCCAGGAAGATGTCTGGTTTGCCAGGCTGAGGCATGCTGTGGGCACAGAGGCTAGCATTGCTTTCTCCCACAGTCCTACTTATAGTATGAAATTATTTTTGACTGTAGAGTGGTAAGCTCCACTAGGGCAGTGGCTGAATAACAAAATATTCACTGCACAGTCCTGCTTAGTACTGTACTGAACCCGCCTGAACTCAACTTGCCCCATCTAGGGCTGCTGGGTGTGGTTAGTTTAATCGACAGTATCTAGGTCGACAATGTTTAGGTCGACCACTATAGGTCGACAGTCACTAGGTCGACATGGATGGAAGGTCGACAGGGTTTCTAGGTCGACATGTGCTAGGTCGACAGGTCTAAAGGTCGACATGAGGAATCTGTTTTGTTTTTTGTGTCGTTTTCTTCGTAGAGTGACCGGGATCCCAAATTAGTGGACCGCGTCCCCTCGCATGGCTCACTTCACTCGCCATGCTTCGGGCATGGTGCCTTCGCTCCACTACCTCTTCGCTCGGCACACTTTACCGTTCCAATCGTAGTCCACGTGGATCGTTAAGTATGAAAAAATAAAAAATAAAAAATGTGAAAAACTCATGTCGACCTTTAGACCTGTCGACCTAGCACATGTCGACCTAGAAACCCTGTCGACCTTCCATCCATGTCGACCTAGTGACTGTCGACCTATAGTGGTCGACCTAAACATTGTTGACCTAGACACTGTTGATCTTCAGACCGGATCCCAGGGCTGCTATGGGGACTCAGGGGTGGCTGCTAAAACATTTAAGGGGCTGATTTATTTAAAAATTAAATATGAAAAAAAAAAAAACAAGACACACAGGTATGCTCACATGCATGTAACTGGGAGCCGTGGAAAACAAAAATAAGGCAACTGCCACAAACTATGTACATAAAAATGCAATTAAAAAAATTGAAAAAAAGAAACCCATGAGATTTTCACAAAATAAGTCTCCAGACTCCGTGGAGGGGAAAATATCCAATCTTGATCTTGTGGTATACACCACACCATTTGCATCCCAGTATTGAATCCAAGATTATCTTAATCCCTGAAAATGGAGAAGGGGGTACAAATTTGGAGGCTTTGGCCCCTGGTTTTTCAGTTTGTCCATTAATGTGGTATTATATATTTGCATATGTCTGCTTCCAACTGTGTTCCATCCACTTAATCGATACCATAATACAAAGAGATAAAAAATACCTACTATTTGGAGCTGAAAACCTGGGGGAAACCTGATTACCTGTGAGTATATAAAACGCTACAGGAAAAAAAATAGTTTGTTGTACAAGAAGTCCTCATAAAACTCTTCTAGGAATTATAGGTCCATGGGTATTGCAAAAAGGTGGCTTTTAAACACCAGATTCGCCCAGCTACAGCTTTTAGCCGAAAAATTCTCCCCCTTGATATGCTCCATTTAAGATGAGACAACTAAACAACTAACCAAGAGATGTCTCTCTTTGAGTGTTACTTTTTTGACTAGGGAACACTTTCTCAGATGTTCAACCAGGGTCAAGATTTTTCCAGAAGGTAGTCTGCAAGCTTTTTCTTAAAAATCAGTTCTGATAGCCAGATTTGTGCTTGGGCTATCAGTTTTATCCTTAGCTATGGGAAACGAAGAAGTCTTAAGCATTACTCTTATAGCAAAAAGCATATATTGGTACTGTATGCACTGTATCTGTTTCTGCTGGGCATGATATAAAAACAATCATCCAGATAATTTAGACTTAAATTAAATTAAATAAACTGCATTTAAAAATACAAATGAAATGATGTAGTCCATAGGTAGATATCTGACACATTTTAAGCAAATGAATGGAAAAGATTGTGGAGCAAAGAAGAGCAACTTGGTGTCTGTTTTCACCAGAAGTGTACAAGCTCTCAACACAGGAACGGGCCCATGTGCATTTTCCATCTGGACCCCTCCTCTCTACTTGGCAGCACAGAGATTCTGCGCATTATGGTCACTAGGAGACCCTAGCACTGTCCAAGAGTCTAGTGCACATTTGGAGGTCTCCAGGGAAATGGAGCGGTGGACATTTTCACAGTGTTTTTCCTACTGCACATGTGCAAAATGCCAGAAAAATGGGTGCCGTGACATTTTCCCGGGACTCTGCAGAGCTGCTGCTGCCAGTGGGGAACTCCGGAGAGGTATGTATAAAAAATGGGTGTGTGGTGTGGGCCCCCTGGACCCAGGGTCTGTGTGCACTGCACACACTGCTCATATTATATAGTAGATACTGTCTCACCATCATCAGCACTTTGCCAAACAAACTTGTACTGCACCTTGCTCTATTCTTAATCATAAGAAGTACTGTAGGAAAGCAGAAATATGTGTTTCACAGGAAGGTGGGATGAAGCAGGGTTTGGCTTAGAGTTAAAGAAAAATGTTAGCTGAGATAAAACTCAAATAGTTGGTGCTTCTTAAATTGCAACCATTCCCACCTCCAAGCATAGTGTTCTTACACTTACACAGACATTACTACATAGCTTTATGTCTTTATGAACTTTTTTGAGGACAGAAACTAATACACAAAACACTGAACTATAACTGTAATATAAATATCAAGGAATTGATAAACCACTAAGTTCATATTATTATGTCACACAATTTAACCACGCATTACTGTCCCCAGATTGCTACAATAGTAAGTGTGCAGTTTCCATCTTTGCTCCTCTTCTATAACCAGCAGTGCAGAGACTACGGTCACTAGCACTGTCCCAGAGTCTAGTGAACATGCACAGGTCTCCAATGAGATGGCATGGTGGCCATTTTCCCGGTGATTTTCCTACTACTGCGCATGCACAAAATACCAGGAAAGTGGTTGATGTGCAATTTTCACTGTGATTTATGCAGTGCTGCGGGCACCAATGGGGTATTCCAGAGAGGTAAGCATTGAAAATATGGGTCCAGGGTGTGCAGTGGGGGCCTCCCTGGATCCCAGGGCCCATGTGTACCATGCACACTGCACTCATTATATATATGCGACGGATCCCAGTCTCCTCACTGACGGTCAATGCTGACATGGTCATGCTACAGTACTTTTAGAGATGCAGGGAGGACCCACCAGCAGACATGACGTCTCCCTGCAGTGGTGCTAAAGTCAGTTTTTTTATTATTTTTTTGTGACAAAGCTGAAAAAAGCACTAACTGCAGTACTGTTGCTGAGAGGTCATGTCTGCTTTCACTTTTCCTAGGATATAGTGAACTTATAGATAGTGTTTTGTCGAACCATGCATGCTGACATGGTAGCCATTTTAAAGCACTGTAAGCATGTTGGTTTTAGAGCTGCTATACCATATTGTTTATAGTTTTAATGCCAACACAGTTACAATTCTTTACATTACGCTTTACATTACATAACTGCCATGTTGGCATGCTGCTGTCATCCTTCTTCTTGTATACATTCTGACATGTTCAGAAGAAATACACATCCCCTCTTTTCAGTATGTGCAGGGCAATGTGGGGGTATAACATAATGCCTGTTGAGCACCCATCTGGAGCAATAGCACCCAAGGCATTCATTTATACTGTATGACCTATGCCCAGAGAAGGCTCTGGCTGTGCCTGATGTCAGGCTCATAGGTCATTACTGTTGCAAGACATCAACAGTCACTGTAGATCTCTGATACCTACTGTTACTCTGGCGCGCTGATCCTCCAGATATGCCAATCTGAGAATTAATGCCCTTGGCACTTTTTGGTTACCAGCTGAAGTGACTTTCTGAGACATGTCCAGGGCAAGCTTCAGCTCTTAGCTGCATAAACTATTATTTATACTTGAAAAATAGGCAACATGGGGCCCTTGAGGTTTTTGGTCAGAAAACACAGAGCCAGGACTAGAATTATGGCATTTAATTAAAGTAAATCTTCAACGTTTAGAGTTACAACAAAAAGGTTTCAAGATTATAATACACTGTAGTTTAAATAGTCACACAAGTAATAACAATTTTAAGAAATACAATAATGGGGAGAAAACAACATTCAGGTCACATGTAGTGTCATACAATGGTATGGAAGTGAAATCTCTTTCTATGGTTTTGATTTCAACATGATCCTATGGAACCCTTCATGAAAATGAACCCTATCTATAAAGTGTTTCTCATATTTAAACTCATGCAGCTCACTCACAGCACCCACCCCTTGGGATTCCTTTTAACCCTTCCAAAACCAGTTTGATTGATTCTAAGGTTATGCTATGGGGTCTCTGGGTCACTAGAGCAGGGGCGGATGCTCTTATCTGTGTCATTGTTTGAAGCTGGGAGACCAGGCCTGTGTCAACAAACTCTAGCTACATTTTGCACCAGAAAAGGAAGAAAGTTTCACACCTTGGTAGACACTGTGTCTTTGGGTTTGTAGGTTTGACCCTTGCGGTGTTATACACAGCCTCTGATCACTGTTCAATATAGGATTCTAGGGCTATTGACATTTTGTCTCTGGACTTCTGGTGTGTATAAGTACATTCCAGCAAAGAAATTAACATTTCAACAATTTGTCATCCACAGACATTTTCCTCGATACAATATACATTGATACATCACCCTATGCAAATAATAAAATTATTAATCATGCCCATTCCGATATAAAATTGGCCATTTCCTACACCTACAGTATAATAATCTCTTAATATGCAGCTCTGTGGACATGGAACTCTTAGGGTTTATAATGACAAAGATATATTATTGTCAAGGTATATGTGTATACTGTTACTGTATGTAAACACTAAATACCAGCCCACAGTATTTTCTTTTTATATATATATATATACTAATTTCAACAAATGCATAACACAATAAATACAAATATTCTTGTTATCATTTACATTTCCACAGAGCACAAATACAAGAAGTTAAGGGATGCATATGTGACTTCTATTTGTTCACAGGTGTCAGCTTGACTGCCAATAAAACACACGTAGAGCAATTTGCATAGAACTATGCTCTACTGGTAAATGACTGTAAAGCTGATTTAATTATATCAGTCTTTGCAGTGTTTCAGATTGGTCTTTTATGCAACCCAAGACTGATATAAAGAAAAAGCAATTGCTTTGGATTATATCCAGAATTACATTTCTCTGTTCTTATATTGCTGGAGACAATTTGAATTTTAAGAGAAGTGCAATTACAGTAGTTCTGATTACACAGTAGTTTAGATCCTAGTAAAAACCTTTTGTAGAAATGGAAATGACCTAACTGAGATTAAGGCCAGTCTTCTGTTTCTTATGACATCATTATTATTCAACCTCTTGTGTAAATGATAAAAGAAGTAGACTTACTGTAGTGTTGGGTAAGCACAGTTGAATGTGTCCAATGACTATAAACCATGTGATTTATAACTTTAATAAAGTGAGCTAGGGAAGCACAAAACCTCTAACAATATCAAGGATCCATTTTTGAAGTATGATTTAAAACAGAGATGTTGTTCAGGGAAATACTTTTAAATAACAGTAACATTTACAGTCAATTGTATTTTTTTAAACTTTGCAATTTTATCGACTTATACCAGAGAAAATACATAAAGAGACAGGGATATTCTTGGGTGTTAAAGAAAAGAATAAATCACAAAAATGTAATTTGAAGGAAAAATACAGCATCAAGTCTGTATATACTACATGAAAAGTAAAACTGAGGTATATGTGAAATCAATGAACCATTACAATAATATCATTCTACTACAAAAGTAGTTTTGTTTGCTAAGGGATTTTAACAGCTAACTTTCAGTAGTGTTAAATTGTAGATGTGATATCAGCAGATTTTAGTCCGGTTAAGTACAATTGTTAATAATGGATGTTAGTTCATTTTTTCTCTCATGTGAATGTAATCACTGCTGCCTTACTTGTACTGATCGAAACACGCAGGCAGACAGGCATTCCCTGGTCGGCCCCAGGGCTACTGGTGCACTGCTATTAGATGGATTTCTCAGAAGACTTGGAAGCCTAGCATGTGTAATATCTCTGCAGAGTTGCATTTGCCTTATCTTTGATGGGACCAGCAAAGAGAGAAATGTGAAGAGTGAGCAGCCCACTGCAGCAGATTTATTATTTATTTATTAACAGTTTCTTATATACCACAGCAAATTCCGTTGCACTTTACAATTGGAAATACCTATAACAATGATATACCAAAACTGGATAATAACAAACAGTCATAGAGGTTGGTAGGCCCTGCTCATAAGTTTATAATCTATAGGGAAATAGGTATGGATACACAAGGATAGGTGCTATCTATTGCAAAGTCATCCACCAGATTCCAAAGGTTCTTAGTGGGCTGTATGATATGGTCGCACAGCAATGATGAACCGGGGTCAGAAGTAAGGGAAAGTGAAGAATGAGAAGACATGTGCGGATATGTGTGTACTGTGCAGAGTGGATGCAATTTGATAGGAAACTTTATGAAAGTTATGTGGGCAGTTCTGAAATTTGATTTGCTTGCCTGAAGAGGTGAGTTTTCAGGGAACGTTTGAAGATTTGGAGACTAGAGGTGAGTCTTATTGTGCATGGTAGGGCATTCCACAGAGTGGGTGCAGCCCGAAGAAAGTCCTGCAATCATGAGTGGGAGCGAGTAATGAGTGTGGATGAGAGATGCAGATCTTGTGAAGAGAGAAGAGGTCGGGTTGGGAGATATTTTGAGATAAGTGAAGTGATGTAAGTTGGTGTACTTTGGTTAATGGCCTTGTGTGTGAGTAAGAGTATTTTATATTGAATAAGGTAGAATACAGGTAACCAATGGAGGGACTGACAGAGTGGATCTGCAGACAATGAACATCTAGCAAGGAAGGTTAGCCTCGCAGCTGCATTCAGAATGGATTGTAGTGGTGAGAGTCTAGTTCTGGGAAGACCAGTTAGGAGACTATTGCAATAATCAATGCAGAAGATAATGAGAGCATGAATTAGAGTTTTAGCAGTGTCTTGTGTAAGGTATGGTAAAATTTTGGATATGTTTTTTAGATGCATGTAACATGATTTTGAGACAGATTGAATGTGAGGAACAAAGGACAGATCAGAGTCAAGGATGATACCTAGGCAATGAGCTTGTGGGGTAGGGTTGATTGTCGAGTTTTCAACAGTACAGGTTGAGTATCCCATATCCAAATATTCCGAAATACGGAATATTCCGAAATACGGACTTTTTTGAGTGAGAGTGAGATAGTGAAACCTTTGTTTTTTGATAGCTTAATTTACACAAACTTTATTTAATACACAAAGTTATTAATAATATTGTATTAATTGACCTTCAGGCAGTGTATATAAGGTGTATATGAAACATAAATGAATTGTGTGAATGTAGACACACTTTGTTTAATGCACAATGTTGTAAAAAATATTGGCTAAAATTACCTTCAGGCTGTGTGTATAAGGTGTATATGTAACATAAATGCATTCTGTGCTTAGATTTAGGTCCCATCACCATGACATCTCATTATGGTATCTAATTATTCCAAAATACGGAAAAATCCGATATCCAAAATACCTCTGGTCCCAAGCATTTTGGATAAGGGATACTCAACCTGTAATAGAAATATCAGGTTGGTACCTACTATTGACTGGTGGAAATATAATTAACTCTGTTTTTGAAATATTAAGTTTGAGGGGGCGACATGTCATCCAAGATGAAATGGCAGAAAGGCATTCAGTGACATGGCCCAGTACAGATAGAGACAAATCAGGGGAGGATATGTAGATTTGAGTGTCATCTGTGTACAGATGATACTGAAATCCAAAGGAGCCGATTAGTTTATCAAGAGATGAGATATAAATTGAGAAAAGCAGAGGGCCCAAGACTGAGCCTTGCGGTACTCCAACTGAAAGAGGTAGCGAAGAAGAGGTAGATTCAGAGAAGTGAACAGTGAAGTAACGATAGGAACCAAGAAAGGGCTGTGTCTTTAAGACATAGGGATTGTAGTGTTTGTATGAGAAGAGAGTGGTCAACAGTGTCAAAGGCAGCAGATAGAGCTAGAAGAATAAGAAGTGAGTAATGGCCTTTAGACTTCATAGTGACCAAATCATTAACCACTTTAGTCAGTGCTGTCTCTGTGGAGTGTTGGGAACGGAAGCCTGACTGAAGTGGGTCCAATAAGATGTGTGAGTAAAGAAAGTGTGCGAGTCGAGTATAGGAAAGTCAAGTAGCTTAGAGAGACAAGGGAGCTGAGAGATAGGGCAGTAGTTTGAGAGAGAGTTAGGGTCAGAATTTTGTTTTTTCAAAATGGTAGTAATCACTGCATGCTTGAACAGTGAAGGAAAAATACTAGTAGAGAGAGAGATAGAGTACAGATGTTAGTTAAGATAGCACCGGAGACAGAGCTTTACTTATTTGGAGGGTAAAGGGTCAAGAGGAGAGGTAGTAGAGAAGCAAGATGAGAAGAGTGATGATACTTCATCTTCATTTGTGGGATCAAACGAAGAGAGATTGCCAGAGGTTCCAGGTAAAGAACTGAGCAGGTCACTGGCTGACAAAGAACATACCGTTTCATCTCGGATCTTATCAATCTTCTCCTTGAGTAGGAAGCAAGATCTTGTGCCTTGATAGTGGCTGGTGGGTTAGGTGAGGGAGGAATCAGAAGTGATTTAAATGTATTAGTGTTGTTTGGGTTTAGAGGCTTGAGCACAGATAAGAGTTTGGAAATATATTTGTTTAGCAGTGTCCAGGGCATTTCTATAAGAGTAGTAGAGATTTATATGTGTGGAAGTCACCTGAAATATGATATTTATGCCACTGAGTTTTTGTAGATATCTTGTTAATTTAGAGTGCCATGGTTGACATCTAAGCCTACGTGGAGTGTGATGGGTAGCTAGAGCCACTTCATCAAATGCTAGTTTTAGGGTCTGGCTCAGCTGTCATATGGCCATCTCAGGAGAGGTTAATGCAGAAATAGGTGAAAGCAATTGTTGGAGTGAGGTGGAAAGTTCTTGAAGATTAATTGTGTTAATATTTCTGTGGGTTTGAGGAGGATTGGAGGACTTCAGCAACACAGAGTTTGAATTAATGGAGGAGAGCATGCAGGTGATTAGGTTGTGATTTGAGAGGGGGAAAGGAGTGTTAGTGAGTTTAGAAATTGAGCACAGTCTGGTGAATACTAGAGGAAGGCAGTGGCCCTCCTGATGAATAGAGGAGTCAGTCCATTGGGAGAGGCCGAGAGAGGAAGTTAGAGAGAGTAGTTTGGAGGCATGAGCAGCAGATTTTGGACAATTAATAGCAATATTGAAATCACCCATGATGATGGTGGAGATGTCAGAGGATAGGAAGTAAGGGAGCCAGGCAGAAAAATCTTCCAGAAATTGTTTGGGATGTCTAGGTGGGCGATAGATAGCTGCAACACGCAGAGAGAAAGAAGAGTAAACCCTGATGAAATGTATTTCAAATGATGTAAATGTGAGTTATGGAACCTGTGGTAGAACAGTGTATGTGAAAGATTGGTAAAGTAATAGTACAACCCCACCTCCTTTATGGTTACCAGGCCTGGAGGTGTGTGTGAAGTGGAGACTACCATGTGCCAGTGCTGCAGGGGTGGCCGTGTCTGATTGTGTGAGCCATGTTTCTGTTATAGCCAGCAGATTGAATTTGTTAGATATGAAGAGGACATTTTAGTGATCTGGAGGGTGATGGAAGACATGTGATGTTTATGAGGTTAGCTGGATTTCTATGTTGCTGTGAATCAGGGGAATGTGAACGATGCATGTGTTTGGGTCCTGGATTTTAGCCCAACCATTGTAGGAAAATTGCAGCATATGTACCCATAAATCATGACAAGGAGGCTGCCTAATCTTGGCAACATTCCTGTGAAGAGATAACCAACCCTCACTGTAAATGACAGTAAATGCATTAGAGTTGCTAATAAAAGGGAGAAAGAGACAGAGCTGGATTAGGGGAGATGGGGGGGTTGGCACAGGGGGCACTGTTCCCAGAGTCCCACTCTCTCAGGGAGCTCCCAGCTTTGGCTAAATATTCCATGCAAACTGCACCACTAGAGGTAGAAATTGAACAGGTCCAAGCTGGGGGGGCAGGGCTATAAGCACTGTGCTTTCACTTTCAATGCATTTCTAGCAGCATGTGAGAGGAGGGGAAGAGGCAGGACTGCAGACAGTGTGTCTGCCCATCCAGAGATGGTGTAATGTAAGAAGGGGGACACTCACCATTCATACAGTATATATATACAGTATGTATAAATGATATGTATATGTGTAACTGTACTGTATGTACAGTATGCATGTGTATCTGCATATACACGTGCCGACTGCATGACCAACTACAGACCAGTATCAAGCCTTCCTTTTCAAGGAAATGTTATCGAGAAAGTGGTTGCAAATCACCTGAAACCTGCCTTAGAACCCATGATATTTATGATCCATTTCAACCAGGATTCAGGAGAAGACATAGAACTGAAACAGCCCTGGTGTGTGTGTGTGTGTGTGTGTGTGTGTGTGTGTGTGTGTTAAATGATCTTCTGATGGCAAGAGACAGAGGTGACTGTTCAATCTTAATCCTTCTGGAACTCTCTGCAGCATTTAATACCGTGGACCATGACTTTCTGATTGAGCACCTGAAAGATTTCCATGGCCTGGATGGCACAGTCCTAAGCTGGTTCAAATAATTTCTCACTGGCAGATCACAGAGAATTTCTTCTGGAGTATACTCATCATCATCAGTGCAACTGCCATGTGGTATTCCACAAAGTTCTATACTATACCCCATGCTTTTTGCAGTATACATGCTATCACTGGGTGAAATAATCAGGCATCATGACTTGGTTTACCACTGCTAATCAGATGATACACAACTGTACCTGTCCTTTGCTCCGGGCACTGTGAACCCAATAACATCCCTTAAAGGTTGTCTAGCTGAGTTCCAGAAGTTGATGAGTGTCAGTTGGCTGAGACTGATGAGTCTAGTTACTAAGCCCTGGAGAGAGATAAAGTGGATGAAGATAAAGCACCAACCAACCATCTCCTAACTGACATTTTTCAGATGCAGCTTGTAACAAGGCAGTTAGTAGCTGATTGGCTGGTACTTTATTTCTGTCAACTTTATCTCTCTTCAAGGCTTATGACAACATGAAAAAGTGGTTGTTACAGATGTGCACTGTTAAAAATAAGGTTTGCAGCTAGTGTTCATCCAACACCCTAATTAGCCTGGTAGCCATGGTAAATAAGAAATGTTTGTGTAGAAAAGCAGCACATCCCTATTTAAACATGTACTGTATATATAATTTACCACAGTGAAAATGGCAAATACACACAAGGTGGACCAACAACCATGGGGTAACAATTGAATACTGAACATTTGTTCTGAAGTAACACTTCCACCCCTTGGATTCTTTTAGATGGAAAGTCCCTTTGGTGTCAAATATTGTATATCCTCCAATGAAATTCTGAAATAACAAGGGTGTCTCCCTCACATGTGCATATGCAGCAGCAGTAGGGATTGCACAAGAACAGAAATAGGCAGTAATGGGATTTAATCACAAGATGCACTTACAATACAAAGATGTTTTAATACAGCATTACATCATCTTAGGCAAAACAGGAACACTTCATACATCACACAGAGTCCAACGGATGGTGTTTGGGGTAGTAGCAGGTGCAGTTCCGGAATCCACAACCTCCTTCTGAAGTAACAGATGCACAGTGAGAAATGCCACACTCTATGCATTGTGGACCTTGCCGGGTCCTTTGTTAGACACAATTATGATAAAGGACCCAGCTTGGTACAAAATGCATAGAAGGAAGTGCTGGTTTAAACTATGTGTCTGGTGGGAGGGAATAGAAAGAATTAGTGGGACAATCGAAGAGAGCAGAAAGGCAGGATTTATAAAATACAATGGGGGCGGGTAGGTGGGGAGGGAAAAAATAGTCAGCAATGGAAAATCAAAAATAAACAAGTAACTAGGGAAACAGACCAGGCAATTACTAAACTAAATTGTATGCTTGCAAATGCATGAAGCCTAACAAGTAAAATGGGGGAGTTAGAAATGATTGCACAAAGGGAGTAATATGATATCAGAGCAATTACAGAGACATGGTGGGATGATTCCCACGACTGGGCAGCAACTTTTTAGGGAAATACTCTCTTCAGAGTGTATGTTTTTATGTTAAACCATTCTTAAAATCATATTTAAAGGAGGTTATTTACGAGGGGACTGGGGATAATGTGGAGTCATTATGGGTTGAGATTTCGAGTGAAGGGAAGAATACAAAAAAACTGTTAATAGGGACATGTTATAGACCACCAGACATTAGTGTTACTGAAGAATTACAACTCTTGCAGCAAATAAAAAAAGCTGCAGGTCTCGGGAAGGTCATAATCATTGGGGAGTTTAATTATCCGGACATAAATTGGAACACTGAATCAGTTAATACAGCTAGGCGAAACAGGTTTTTAAATATGCTATAAGATCACTACTTGTCTCAAATAATTGAGGAACCAACTAGATTTAAGACTATTCTGGATCTAGTACTAACTAACAATGGGGAGATTATATCAAATACTAAAGTAAGAGAGAAATAGCGAACATAATATGGTCACACTCGATATTAGTTTTCAAAAATCACTATAAGGGTCCAACTAAGACTTTTAACTTTAGAAGAGCAAATTTCAACATTTTGAAACAAGCATTAAAGGACATTGATTGGAAAGTTATGTTTGATGGTAAGAACACTACTGAAATGTGGGATGCTTTTAAAATTATGCTCGATAAGGAAACTCATCCCATGGGCAGCAAACGCAGGAGTAATAAATTAAAACCAATGTGGCTTAATAGGAAGGTTAAGGAGCAAATAAATATTAAGAGGCGTGCTTTCAAAGCATATAAATCCAACGGGAAGCAGAGTCATTCCAGTACTACAAGGAATGTAACAAAAAATGTAAAAAAGAAATCAGAGTAGCTAAACTAGAATACGAAAAGAAAATTGCCAAGGAGAGTAAAACAAATCCTAAAAATGTTAAGTATATAAATGGTAAAAGGTTAAAAAAGAAGAATATACGACCATTAATGGGCAAGTTGGGTGACCTGATCAATGATGACAAAGCAGATTTATTGAATACATTTTTTTCATCAGTGTTTACTAGAGAGGACTGGTTGGTGGGAGTAGTACAAAACAAAAGCAATTATAACATCCCGATGCTTAGTACTTCATTAACTGAGAAGGTAGTCTAGAAGAGGCTAAGTAATATTAAGATAAATAAATCTCCTGGTCCGGATGGGCATTACCCGAGGGTTCTTATGGAGCTCAATTCATAACTAGCAAGGCCTTTATATTTGATTTTCTATGACTCAATTTCATCAAGGATGATACCAAAGGACTGGCGTATAGCAGAGGTAGTCCTAATATTTAAAAAGGGAAGTAAAACATATCCCAGTAACTATATACCAGTAAGCCTAACATCTATAGTGGGGAAAATACTGGAAGGTATAATAATGGCTAGTATTCAGGAGTACTTGAATTCCACCAAGATTATTAACAGGAACCAACATGGTTTTGTGAGGTATAGGTCATGACAAACTAACTGATCTAGCTTCTATGAGAAAATAAGCGACAATATCAATCAGGGTAAAACAGTGGACATGGGGGGTCATTCCGAGTTGTTCGCTCACTAGCAGATTTTAGCAGCATTGCACACGCTAGGCCGCTGCCCTCTAGGAGTGTATCTTAGCTTAGCAGAATAGCGAACGAAAGATTAGCAGAATTGCGAATAGAAAATTCTTAGCAGTTTCTGAGTAGCTCAAGACTTACTCCTACTCTGCGATCAACTCAGCCCATTTCATTCCTAGTTTGATGTCACAAACACGCCCTGCATTCGGCCAGCCACTCCCCCGTTTCTCCAGACACTCCCGCGTTTTATCCTGGCACACCTGCGTTTTTCCGCACACTCCCAGAAAACGGTCAGTTTCCGCCCAGAAACACCCACTTCCTGTCAATCACACTCCGATCACTTCAACGATGGAAATTCTTCGTTCGGACGTGAGTAAATCTACTAAGTTTTGTGCTAAAATACATAGCGCATGCGCACTGCGTACCATGCGCATGCGCACATTTGCCTTAATCGCTCCGTTGCGAAAATCAGCAACGAGCGAACAACTCGGAATGACCCCCATGGTCTATTTAGATTTTGCGAAAGCCTTCAACATAGTACCACACATGGGCTGATTTTCAAATTAAGAGAGCTTGGTTTAAGCAACAGCGTTTGTACTTGGATAAGCAATCAGCTGGATAAAAGGGAACAGCGAGTGGTGATCAATGAGGTGTTTTCTGACAGGGCCCCAGTGGGGTGCTCATTGATAATAGACTTAACCAATTGTCAAAGTGCAACAACAAAGGCAAATAAGGTATTAGCATGTATAAAATTGAGAATAGAGACAAGGGATGCAAGTATAATCCTGCCACTGTATAAATCATTAGTATGGCCACACCTAGAATATTGTGTACAGTTCTGGGAACCGTACTATAAAAATTATATCTCAGAACTTGAAAGGGTTCAGAGGCAAGCCCCCAAATTGATTAAGGGTCTAGAAGCACTGGATTATGAGGAAAGGCTCACTAGGCTAGATATGTTTACACTCGAAAAGAGGCGGTTAAGAGGGGTCATTATTGATATTTACAAATATGTAAAAGGACAATACAAGGACCTTTGTTTATTAACAAAAATCTGTGCTCAGGACACATGGACACCCTCTCAGATTAGAGGAAAGGATATTTAATACCAAAGGAAAGGGTTCTTCACATTAAGGGCAGTAAGGTTTATGAATTCTCTGCCAGAGAAGGTAGTAATGGTGGACTCGGTCAATAAGTTTAAAAATGGATTAGATAAATTCCTGAAAGTCATATCCAAGGATATAGCATTTAAAAAGAGTGTATTTTAAAAAAATCATGAATTATAGTTGTTAGTTAGACTTAAAACCATAACTGAATCTGGGTCATTATAGTTAAACTATAGTTACAGTACATACAGATTAGTGCAAGGATTATAATATAGGTTGAACTTGATGGGCATTTTGTCTTTTTTCAACCTCATCAACTATGCTATTTCAAAATTGTAATGTTTGAGGACAATTTTCTCCCTCATCAAACCATTGTGTCTCTTCTGAATTTAGTTTAATGAATTATAGACTATGGATCCCGGTAAGTATACAAAATTATTTCTGCTAAATCAGAAGCAATTTTCCATTATTAATAAAAAATATCAACCATGAGACTGTTCATGTAAGTAGAATAAGTGCCATTAATATAAACGTCTTGCTCTGCTAAGGAACCTTTTCGAATCTTTTGAATATTCCTACTAATATATGAACATGAAATGTATGTTTGTTTCTTAGTCACGGCCAAATCTTTCCATCGATTGACTTTACAATTGGTGCAATAGTAGTTTAGAGGCTGGATTAGGACATAGAATATTTGTTTGCCCATAGTTCCTACTCATTAATGGTTTTTATGTTCTGGCATGCCTAATTCAATGTGCATGTGTTTATCTAATCCCTTTTGGTTGTGTTTTATTATTTAAACATGTATAATTATGCAATATACTGTACTGTGTTTTTTATGCTTTCGTGAATTGCTTTTCCTGCATGTTTTTTTCATAAATGTTTAAAATGCAGGCACTGAGTTACTGGATATGTGTGTCATTATTGTTCTGGTTTAAAAGTACTGTTTGTTTCTTTTTTTTTAAAGGTCTTAATAACTAGAGTTACATAACTGTTGTAATGTATTGTGGACTTAAGCGTGCATGCCAATACTGTATAGTTCTTTGTATGGGCCATGAGCCTGAGTGCCTTACTCTAGGTGACAAGAGTGGTGTTTTTTTGGCCAATGGGTGTTTGTGGCATTTTTTTTTATTTGTTGGTTTGCTAGTTCAGTTAGTCTCTTCACTTATGTACTGGAACCCCTTTACATACAATTTAACTTAACTTTGTTTGTAGTACTGTACAACAACGTCACCTCTTATATTGTTTTTGTTGTTTGGCTGCATTTCAGTATGTTGAAATTACTGACTAAATCATTCCTTTGT
Organism: Pseudophryne corroboree; assembly: GCF_028390025.1. NCBI lineage: Eukaryota > Metazoa > Chordata > Amphibia > Anura > Myobatrachidae > Pseudophryne > Pseudophryne corroboree. The sequence continues at coordinate 1,002,952,645 of NC_086444.1, read as the reverse complement.
AGGTAGATGTTGGGTTTTGCTGTTTTTAGAAACATTTTATATATTGTGTGAGTGTGCAGATTGTCTATTACATGTGTACTCTTGTTTTGTTTTTGTTTTTTGATATGTGGTAGTCCAATACTTTGCCACATTTTTAACATTTGTAGTGTTGTGTTGTTGTGGCAAATGAGGTCAAACATAATTTGTAATTAACTAATTTGTGTTGCAACAAAAAAACATACAGGAAATAACAGTTATGTCCACATTTTTTTTAAACATGTTTATTTATGCTATTATTTTTTTTAACATTTTAACAATATCATTGATATACTCCCAATGTCTCAATATGTGTGAATGGAATAAACAAAAGTGACATATTGACTAAAATCTTTGCTATAACAATTTGTGTTCTAATCAAATGTTACATATCAATTTTCAGTGAGCCGAAAGTCCACCACAGTGGTCCATGCTCCCACTCAGCATGAAGATTAGGATGATGGAGAAGCTGGAAAGTACATTAGCTTTGGGTTTTTAATGGAAAAAAAGATGTGTTGCACGATATTAATTTGTGCTTAATTTTTAGGAACATCTACACAAGTGTCTCCTCCAAAGAAATATTGACAGATGTGTCATCCAGGCCAACACACATGCACCAAAAACATCGGAAGTCAGATGTCAGAAGCAGGCCACATGTGTCCTCACCATGATGCCGCATCTCAGAGGTGTCATCCAGGCCACCACTACAGATTCTGGAAAGTCCCCTGCCAATGTCACCACAGTCACAACAGCTGCCTGGGGAGTAAATTTAAAAATACACATTAGGACACATACTTCTACAGGGGATGTAACGATTTTGATGGGTGATAGGATCCCAGTGGTCACGATATGGATGCCGGAAGACCAACACCCAACAATGCAGACAGTAGCAATGCAGGCTCATAGGTTTTATTCCCAATTGTGGGTGTCCATGACACCCATAGAGTGGCAATATAACCTGTAGCAGTTGCTGCAAAGCCACAAGGGGCCTCTTAGCATTCATCCCGCTGACACTATTCTGGGTGTAGTAATGGCACTGTTGTAAAAATGTCAGCCACAAACTCAACACACAAAAATATGTATGATTAAACTTACATGCACCCACTTAAAACTAAATGAAACAGTTGTGGAAATTGTGGAAATTCCTAAACTGGTGAAGTTGTCCATAGCAATTAAGCACATGCTACCTATGAGATTATAGAAGCAGCTACATCATTTATCAAAAATGTATGTTTGTTTGATATTGGCAACATCACAACTTCTATTTTTTATGAATTAGTAGTGACTTTTTAATTTAGGTTATTTAAAGCATTATTAAAACAACAGTATAAAAAAATACACACAAATGCTGATTCATTACAGGGGACCCCATTATCGATGACAATCAGGCTGCCGAAGATCTAGGAACATAAATAGAGGAAACATTTGTTCTAAATTTATGGGAAATGACTCCAACTCCAAACACACCAACATGTGTGTACACCACCAAATCAGCCCCCCATCACCACAAGCGCAAAAACAGATCAGGTGTTTTGAAGCAGCTGGTCCACCCAGCAGGGTAATAACCTGGATTATCTGCAAAGATTTACACTATTTATCACAAGTCTGGCCCATCACCTACCCAGATTGAGGCGCAACACAAGTAGACAAAATACCCAATTTATAAGAATAGGCAACACACTTAACTTAATGAGATCAAACAACAGTCAAATGATGGACACATTTCAGTGAATCATGGATGAAAACTAGAGGCTGCACCAAAGTTACCTACTCATATTGGACAACAACCAAATGACACTCCAGAACATCTCCCGCATTATGGAGAGCCACACAGCAGCTACAAGAGACCTCAATGCAACACGCACTAACCTGAGTCAGAGCCTCACAACACAACAAAGTGAACTACCAAGCACCAGTTCTGCCAGTACAACACCATTAATCTCACTATTTACCTCCCCACAGGGCCGGATTAAAGCAGGGGCACCAGGGGCGGTCGTCCCTGGGCCCCCACACAAAGCAGATTGAATCTGAGGATTCTCCAGTGGCTCAGCTGTCCAGTAACAGCTGCCGCCAGGAGCTCCTCTGTATACTGTATGGTGTGTCATGTGTGTTTACATATGTCCAGTGGAGTCCTGGCAGCGTATGCATGATGGGTCTCCGTGAGGCTCAGGGCCGCATATGAGGGAGGAAGGAGGTCAGTCGCTGTTGTCATTGGGAACTATATGGGGGCAGAGCCGACAAAGCACCTGCAGTATCTGGGGCACCAGGGAAGGAGGCAGAGCTGCAGGTGCTCAGGACCGCATATGGGGGAGGAAGGGGGTCACTCACTGTTGTAATCGGGGAGAATACAGGGGCAGAGCTGGCAAAGCACCAGCAGCATCTGGGGCACCAGGAAAGGAGGCAGAGCTGCAGGTCAGGACACTGGTGGGAGGTGTATAGAGGAAGGGGGAGATGATGGAGGTAGATAGAGGAGCCTGGGTTAAAGTACAGGATGGGGCAGAGAGAGGACTGTGGGGGAAAGAACAGAAGGGGTAAAGAGAGGATTGTGGAGGTAAGTGCAGAAGGGGGTGAGTAGAGGACAATGGGGGTATGTACAGACAGGAAGGGATAAATATAGGATTGTAGGGGTAAATAGAAGATGGTAGGGGGTAGACTGAAGTAGTTCAGGCTAGATGGAGTTGGTAGGGGATAGATGGAAGGAGGAGGGGTGGGTGGGGGGGTGGGGGGGTGCATCTGGGGGGTGCACTCAGGCATAGTAGTGGGAGCCCCCACAACTTTGTTGCCCCTGGGCCCCCACAAACCTTAATCTGGTCCTGCCTCCCCATCAAGGTGATCCTCCAGTACACGGACAGAGATAACTGAAAAGGTAGTGGCCAATTCAAGAGGGCATAAGGGAAAATAAAGTCCTTCAAAATTATCACTCTGTCATGAGAAACAAACAAATATTTGGTGTATCCCCAGTCAAGGCCAGTGATAATGACGTGTTTGTTTGTTTTTATTTTTTTTATGGTGGCTACAAAAACCACAAAAATAAAAATTTTTTGCTTGAGTAACACATAACATTGCCAATTTTCCTTCCAATTAAATACAAATTTAACATGTAATTTTATTTACACAAACACATATATTACACATGCAGCAGCTCAAATTGTAATTTCAGTGTTATTTGTGAAAATTAGAGATGTTGGGCAAACACAAACAATAACATATAGGTTGTATTTCCTAGAAGGTACAAGACGATTGTTAAGTAGAATGTGATTGGTTGTTAGGTACTACATCTGCACTTCCAAAAATTACAAACCAATTCAAGCCTTCACCTAGGTCCTTTGGTTGAGAAGTGGCTTGCTAAACAAAACACCTAATTATTAAGAGCAACACATTGATATTGTGTACAGTACGTTATAAAAAAAAATCAATCTTGGCCACACAGAAATTAAGGAAAGGTTTTAAATATGGTAAATCTTACATCTTGGATATTCTGAGACTAATGTTTCACAACAAAATACATTGCTTAAGATATAGTGAAATGAGAAACACTTAAGAAGACTGTTGTTTCTAGAATAAAAACACAGAGGAATAAGTCTTTAGTTACAATTATTTATAATACATTACAGTGGTGTAAATACACTTACCTGAGAAATGTTGGTCTATTACTTGCTGCCTTACTTGCCTCCCTACATCTGTACTCCGACTGTCACCAAATGGGACTAACTCCTCTACTTGCTGACTGTTTTCTTCAAACTCATGTTACAGATATTATTTCAAACACATGTTTTGAAGAAAACAACAGCCGAACACAATTCTAGTCACCTTTAAGGGACTATACACAAAAGGCCATCAGACTTATCCAAACACCAAAACCTAGATTTCAGCACACCAAAACATCTTTCTATCACAGTCCAATTGTTAAGCAGGGGAATCAGGACATGATAATGGAGTCAGAAGCCAAGAGAAACAGCCGTACCCCGTATCATCTGAAAGACATAGATAGCATAGACTGTAAAGTAGGTATACAGCAAAATATTGGTTACATAGTGAGTATTTTGTGTCTGCAAAACAAAAACAAAATATATAGTTACATACCCAGCAGCCACCCATCTGGCATTTGTCCGGCCTCAAATTTGTCATAGAGGGATGACTGAGTGTGGATAAAGGAGTCATGACATCCGCCAAGGTAAACAGCAACAACACTGAGAATTTTAAGTTTTGCATCACTAACCACCTGTACATTAGTAGATTGGTCTTGATGCCTATTAGTCAGGGACATGTGGTGAGCTACGGTAAACAGCTCAGGAAGCACTGGCTAGCCCCAGAGCCAGGTTTACATGCAATATATGAGCCAAAGGGTACATCTGGGCAGTATACACAGGTGCAGAAGTATATACTGCTGGAAATTTTGTGAGTTTTGATCAGAGGTGTGAGGAAAAGATATGCAGGTGAGGCACTGCCTCACCTGTCATAGATTTTTTAATCCAGAGTTTTGGCTATAAACATGATTAGAATAATGCAAAGGAGATATTTCAAACAAGTTATTTGTATTTTTCATATACTTTATATAGTCAAAACTCTGGCTCAAATGTTAGTATGACAGGGAAGGCTCTGCCTCACCCCACCACACATCACTGCTATTAGTATATATGTACTGCTTGCCCTTGGGTGGTCTCAGCTGTACATGTGTGCAATTTATTGTACCTAGCACATTGGGCATGACAGTGATGCAATAGAAATCTACCCTAACTGCATGCCACTGTGACTCCTGGCTATGAAAGCAGATAGAAGCATCCATATGGGGTTGCAAAGCATCCAACACATGTGTGAGAAAGTGGAAAAAGGTGGGTAGTGAGATCCCAATAACTGACAGAGACACTGTGAAAGCTATCAGTAGTCAAAAAGTACATGTAACTATATGGGGGATATTAAATTGTTTCAAAAGTTGGTTGGGTGTCTGTTTTTTACTGTCTATTAGATAGGAAAAAACAGACACCCAACTGACTTTTCAAACAATTGAATACCCCCTATGAGTGTGTAAGGTATACATCATCTACATTAAATATTTAGAAAAGATGGGCTGTGAGATCCCAATGACTGTGCCAGACACAGCCTGAAAGCTGCCAGTAGCCAGAAGTGCAACACAGCCAGGACTTTATGCAGGCCTGAGATAGAGCGAGAGCGTGCTGTCTCAGGCTCTAGGTCCTGTTTGACAACGTCATACAGACGGAAAATGGTGTTTCTATTGAGCTGAAACATCTGTATGACCTAGTCAACGGCCAATGAATTTAAATTCAAATTCCGCCTAAATAAAAGAGGCCTGTGCAGCATGCACAACCTGCTGACCATGTTCAATTTCCTGGTTTCTTCCAGACTGGTGGTACAGTCTCAGGAATTCCACAGCACCCAGCACATCACTGCAGCACAGCACAGAAGCCATTTTTGTGAACGGGAAGTAAACAATGTGCTTAGCCCCGTTTTAAGGCATCAGAATTCAGGTGTGATTAATGGGTAAGTTGAGACACATGTTAAACACGGCAGGCCAAAGCAGTTCTATTTGAAAGCTTCTTTGTTTTTACGATTCGCAGCCTTTTGCAGCCAAATTTAAGCTTTTCCGTTCGAGATTACAAATACGAATCCTTGGTAAATTCCTGTGTTGTATGAAATAACAGGCGCATTTGACAGATGGTGTATTGATTCATATTTTTGTTGATGACCGTGAAAAACAATAAGAATTGGTCCAACACTGCCGTGATTAGTAAATTACCGAGATGCATTTTTGTCCGAAAATGTAATCTCAAATCAAATTGGGACCTTAGTAAATAAACCCCTAAATTTTATTCTAATGATTTTTGGTCACAAACTAGTCCAGGCAATGATGGTTAAAACAGATAGTGTAAATAAACATAGTAAAAATGAACTTCTTTCCAGTTTATTGTACATTGTCAGATTCTATTAAATATACATAGGGAAGTAAGAGAGTTCAAATTAAATAGCTATATCCTGCAAAGATAGGGAGAATGGATTTATCAAGTTTATGCACATTTTACTATATTGTACAATTAAGTCATTGTGGGGCAGATGTATTAACATGGAGAAGGCATAAGGAAGTGATAAACCAGTGATAAATACAAGGTGATACACGCACCAGCCAATCAGCTCCTAACTGTTAATTTACAAATTGGAGCTGATTGGCTGGTCTGTTTATCACCTGGCATTTCTCACTGGTGTATCACATCCTTATGCTGTCTCCAGGTTAATACATCTGCCCCTTTATATCTTGGTGCTTTAGGCCTAGAGTAAAAAGTGTGGTAGTACTGAAAATCATTCTCTAGACAATGATCATTGAGATCTGCTTCTATGGTTACAAAAGAAACACAGACCAGCCTAGCTGCAGCGATCCAGTCTAAATTAGGCCCTAAGTGTATAATTTCATATTTTTCCAATTGTAGAGTTAACTCTACATTACCATAAATGCCATAAAAACCAGAAAGCCACAGCACACATTAACAAACGTATCAGCATGTAATTTCCTATCATCTACAGTATACAATAATTTGGTAAGGACTGCCCTGACTTCACCATGTGCATCCATTAATGCCTCCTACTGCTAGGGAGATAGAATAAACCCTAGTCTAGCAGGAGATGAGGAGGAATGCCCTGCCAAGAACACAGTTAGTATGGTGGTGGGTCAGTGGTGGACAGCATGACAGGGGGGTGGGACATCAGAGCAGGGGTAGACTTAGCAGCGGGGGATCAGAGCAGCGGTCAGACACTGAGGTGATCCAGGTCCCTTTGTTATTACTACTGCATATATGGCAGTAGTCCCTATAGATATCATTTCTATCAATATACTAATTATAGTTAAACTATACAGCCTTACTCTAAATCAGTATTACAATATAGAACTAAAAATGAATCAAAATATTGCCACAATATTATTACCCATGCAGCACAAAATCCAAGAAAGTAATTTCTATGCTATTAAAACACATGAGCAACCAACCATAGTAAGAAGACTAATATCGTTCTCCTGAACAGGTCCTCCATCAGGAAGGGGGACTGTTGAGACTCCAGTCCTGGGCCAGGACCACAAGGAGGCCCACACAGGAGTGGTGTGGATTGTAGCGCACTGTAGACAGTCATAGAGGATCAGCACTGGTGGCATTTTGAATTTGGAGCCGCCCACAAGCCAATCAGAGCTCACAGACCAGTAGCCAATCAGGAGCAGCCATGCCTAGGAATGCCACCTGATGTCCTGCGGCCTTGCCCAGGGACCATCAGTGGTAAGTTGTGGGGGCTGCATGGGGAGCGGATAGTAAGGGGTGCTGGGAATGGGGGTGGGGGGCTGTGAATATTCTGGCAGTACCAGGCCCCACAATTTCTGATGGTAGCCCTGCTCCTGAATTTTCTGTAGCTGGGCATATTCGATTACCCAGTACAAAGTTACATAATCATAATACATAATTACTTTCTAGTAAACTAATGAATCTCTGCTGTGACCCACCCCTGTCCCACAGCTGGTCATATGTGTATAACAAAATGTAAGAGCAGAATAAAGTATAAGAAATAAAAAGTAAGTATAAAAATAAAATATGTAGGGGATATATATTAAATGGATTTTTAGAGCATGGAGATAGAAGTAAAGCTTCAATCCAATTTTTAATTAATGGGAAAAAAATACATTTGATTAAAAAGTAGAAATCTGCTGTTCAATTGTCCAGAAATCTGAATTCACCAGAATTTTGAGGATCTGAAACTAAAACCTGGTCTGGATCCCCTAAGGCGATTTGATCCAAACTTAGTCCTGATTTGAATCTTCCAGCGGTTCGGAGTTCGGATTTTAAATCCTAATTCCGGGCTTTGGATCGCAAAAATTATATGATTTGAGCTGTATTATCAATTTTGTTATGAACAATTAGCAATTTTGTTATCGATTTTTAATCCAAACTGAAATCTGAATCTGAATCAAAACACTTGAGAGTGATTTTGCCAAAATCAAAACAAAATGATGTATTAGAACCAAAAACAAAACACAGTGGTCCAGACACCAGGGCACAGCAAGAAAGAAGAATAAAATGGTGGTCCCGACTTCATGCATGACATGTAAGAAAAACCATATGGTAGACCAGATTAGCTGGCACCAGCAGCATAAATTAAAGTGTTTGCAGTTAACAAGCTTGTAGGGGATGCATATTCTGGTCAAAAAAGCAGATTTCTAAAATGCAAAATAGAATTTCCTGACATTGTTAAAGTTATGGTATAAAAAGCTGAAACATACCTCATAAGTAAAAATGGACTTAATGATTTAAAGGGTCAGTGGGTACCAAATGAAGTTTAAAAATACTTTACAGCAGGAATAAATGGATCGAGCAGTGATGTGAATTCGACCAGCATTTCAGCCTATTAATAAATTTACACATGTATGGAAGCACGGCATGTAAAAATTGAAAACTCACCTGGTCACTACCACTTGTGTCAAGAGTCCAGAGCTACAGATTCCCCTCCAAAAGAAAGTGCATCACCCAGGGTACAGGTCAAAGTGATGTAGGCCCTTAGTGGGTAATTGGCATTCCAGTGATTAGACTTTGGAGAGTAGTGAGGACATGGCAGGCAATCCTGTGCTAGGTGACCTGTGGAGAAGACAAAAAAGACATGGGAGTAAACATGGTTTTAAAAGCATAACACAAAGGTCAGAAGCATGGTGTTTAAAAAAGAGGATACTCACCTGGTCACTCCAACTTGTATCAGATTCCCCTTCAAAAGGAAGCACATCATCCAAGGTACAGGTCCAAGTGATGTAGGCCGTTAGTGGGTAATCAGAATTCCAGGGATTAGTCTATGGGGAGAAGTGATGGCATGGCAGGCAATCCTGTGCTAGGTGGCCTGTGGTGGAGACAAAAAAGACATGTTTGTAAAAGGCATAACACAAAGGTCAAGAGCATTTAAAAAAGGCATACTCACCTGGTCACTCCAACTTGTGTCAAGGGTCCACAATCACAGATTCCCCTCCAAAAGGATCACAGATCCATGTACTGCATCCAAGTGATGCACGCCTTTAGCATGGTTCTCAACATTCAACAGGTGTCACTTTAGGGAGTTGTGCAGACACTAATAAATTGAAAAAATACAAAAAAAAATGTAATTTTTTTTTTTAAACATGACCATAAAAAGAAAAGCATTGTATTTACAAAGGAGTTAGAAATGTTACTTATAAATAAAGTTACCTTATGAAACAAAGGGAGCACAAATATATGGGGATAATTCAGACCTGATCACTAGGCAGCGATTTTTGTAGCCCTGCGATCAGATAGTCACCGACTACAGGGGGAGTGTATTTCTTCTGTACAAGTGTGCGATCACATGTGTGGCAGAGCTGCACAAAGTGATTTTGTGCAGTCTGTGCACAGCCCAGGGCTTACTCAGCCACTGCGATCACATCAGCCTGTTCGGGACCGGAATTGACGTCAGATACCCTCCCGTCAAATGCTCGGACATGCCTGCATTTTTTCAAACACTCCCTGAAAACTGTCAGTTGCCACCCACAAACGCCCTCTTCCTGTCAATCTACTTATGAATGCTTGTGCGAATGGATCCTTCGCACAGACACATTGCTGATCGGCGATCCCCTGTGCAGCCATCCATCGCGCCTGGGCATTGCGGTGCATACACATGCGCAGTTCGCATCTGATTGCCTGCTATGTGAAAATGCACAGCAGTGATAAGGTCTGAATTACCCCCATGACACTACCAAAAACCAAACTACACAGGGCGATTATTCTGTAGAAAAAAAGACACCAATATTAATATATTTAAAAAAATATATAAAATGAAAAAAAGCATCTGATGAGTCTGCTGCAAGTATCTCATCCTTCATCCATACCCTCTGGTGCTGCTGGACAAAGGTCCAAATTCTGGAAAACCAGACCTGATCGCTAGCAGTCGATTTTTGCACTGCTGCGATCAGATAGTCGCCGCCTACAGGGGAAGTGTATTTTAACTGTGCAAGTGTTCAAACGCATGTGTAGCAGAGCTGTACAAACAGATCTTGTGCAGTCTTTGAGTAGCCCAGGACTTACTCAGCCACTGCAATCACTTCAGCCTGTTAAGGACCGGAATTGACGTCAGGAACCCTCCCTGCAAACGTTTGGACACGCCTGCGTTTTTCCAACTACTCCCATAAAACGGTCAGTTGCCACCCACAAACGGCTTCTTCCTGTCAATCTCCTTGTAATTGGCCGCGCGAATGGATTATTTGCACAAACCGAATGCTGAGTGGCGATCAGCTTTGTACCCGTGCGATGTGCCTGTGCATTGCGATGCATACGCATGCGCAGTTTAGACCTGATCGCAAGCTGTACGAAAACACAGCCTAGCGATCAGGTCTGAATTACCCCCTATATCCATGCAGACAAATGGTTTGCGACACAAATATTATGTAAAATGCAACAGACATGATAATGTCACAAACCTTTCCTGGAGCATATAAGAGTGTACCCATGGACATGTCTAAACAGAGAAAGTGTGTTTTAAGGACACCAAAAGCTCTTTTAATTACACCCCTCGAAGCTACAGTATATGTACTGCTTGGTACATTTTTTCAGCAGCACTTTCAGGATCAAACAATGGGATTAACAGACAAAACTTGCTGGGGCATCCCGCATCACCTGTGTAAAATATAAAACAACCAAAAAATACAATAAAAAAAGTAAGAAAAACTTTTATTTAAAAAAAAATTGTACTCACCCAATAGCCAGTTGTATTTTTCCTCCATCAAAATCACAAACCAGAGCCGACTGGTTTAGGATGAAGGAGTCATAGGATGACCCAGGAAAACCCAAATGGAGGTTAGTATCACATCTGAACATTAAAGGAATGGAAGTGTTTTGGGTTTCACAAACATTATTCCAAATGCCTTTGTGGAGTGAGTGCCACATGGGTATAGTCGACTGCGCCCAGAACCTTGGGGTACTGAGCTTTTCTAAAAAATTAGATTTCCCTACATTTGTAGTCATTGTCTGGAAATTTGTTAAACTAGGTGTTTAATTTATGGAAAACCTTAAGGACATGGGTTAGGATTAGGAAATACCGACTGGTAGGAACAAAGTAGTCTGAATTGTGCCTGATGCCAAAAAAATTAATGAAGATAGAATTTCAGCTAAACCACTGACTACATGGTTAGTGAGCATTCAAGGTTGATAATACTGCTCCAACAGATTATACAGTGAATAGATTGCATGAGAGGATAAGAGATAATATTGTATTACCTCTGCCTAATAAAAAAATGTCTTTGTGGATAATTTGAACCCCCGCCCCCGTTGAGTAAAGTGTTATGCTACTCACACACATTACCTTCCATCATACTTCAGTTTACTGGTGCTTCTCCTACAGATTGATATACAAAGGTTCTTGTCAACTTGTGTGTCATATCTGCGCGTGTTTCTCTCTGCAGCTTAGCACAGCTGTTCGCACATGACAGATCAAAACAGGGCAGTTGTGAAGAGTTCCCTTTTAACAGCAAGGTGGGAGTGTCATTTGCCTGTCAGTTTGGGAGGGAGAGGAGTAGTCTAGTGTATATAAGGTCTGCCAGGGCCATTGGTCACGTGAGCAATGCCGGAACAGCTGGCCGGTGAGTAGGTAATAGGTCTCTGTTTGTGAGTGACAGGGCTGCGAACATTTGCTCTGTAATGGTTACTTGACTGCAGTCATCCTGATTAAATAAAACCATGGTGAAGAAGTCCAGATGCAGTGTGTGCTTCCAGTATGCAGCTTCTTTATCGATATACTGTGTGTGTATATATATATATATACATATATATATACATACATATGTGAAGAAATAAAGAAACTAAGGTGCATAAGTGCTCTTGATACGGTATCCTGACTCTGGGTCAAAACCACTTAGGTCAATACCCATTAGGTTGACACCCATGGGTCGACAGTGAATAGGTTGACACTAGAAATAGGTTGGCATGACCATTAGGTCAACATGAACAAGGTCGACATGTGTTTTTCATTTTTTTTCTTTTTTTTAACTTTTTCATACTTTACCATCCATGTGGACTACGATTGGGAATGGTAACCTGTGCCTAATGCAGCGGTAGTGGAGCATGGTGGTGCACTAATTGGGGTTCTTGGTCACTTTACGAAAAAAACAACACAAAAAAACATGAAAAACTCATGTCGACCTTTTTTCATGTCGACCTTGTTCATGTCAAACTATTTCTAGTGTTGATCTAGCCACTGTCGACCAATAGGTGTCAACCTAATGGGTGTCGACCTAGACACTGTTGACCCTGAGTCCCATACCCCTTGATACACCTCAATTAAAATACAAAGCTTTAAGAGACACTCTTCATTATATATATAAGTGGCGACTTTAAACCGTTAAAAAATGGTATTTGTGAACCACATGTATAAAAAATTATTAGTCATGGTAAAACTTACCTTTGGTAACTCTTTTTCTTTGAGGTTCATAGGATCCACAGGGATGTCATTGGGATATGATGGTATAGACCAGGGTCAGGCACCAAACAGTTAAGATTTTTAGCTCCCAAGATGCACTGGTCCTTCTCCCTCATATACTGCCCACAGGCTCCTCAGTTTTTGTTAACAAGCCCAAGGCAGCAGCTGGAGAGGAGTGCAAGAAAAATGGTACACACAGGAGACACACTCTCATACCCAGAAGATGGGAACTGGTGACTGAGAAGAGTAACCCAGTGAAGCCAGGCATGTCAAGGTGGGTGCCCTGTGGATCCCATGGACAGGGTGTTCTGGAGAAGGAGGGAGGTCACACAGGTCAGCTGCGAGCGTTGCAGCTATGATCATGGGCCTCTGGAGGTGCGCGGCTGCCAGCACCATCATTCTAGTCCCTGGCTCGGCGGGCAGAAGTAGGTTGTGGCACGGAGAAGTATGTCGCTCCAGAGTCCCTCCGGTAAGACAGGGAGGTCTGCTAGTGATGGGACCGGGCACCTGGGGTGGCTGGAGGGGGGGAAGCTGAAATTGTAAGAAACTGCCTTGAGCTCAGAAAGTGCACATCCTTCACGGATGCTCACCAGGCCACGCCCCCCGTAAGGGAGTATTCTGATCCCTTGACAACAAAGCTGAGCTACCATAACAGCCATGAGCTTGGTAAAGACCCTCGGTGCTGTAGAAAGACCAAAAGGCAGAAACTGGAAATGTTGTTATAGGTCAGCAAACCGAAGGTATTGTTGATGAATGGATGCTGTAGGTACATGTAGATAAGCATCCTGGATGTCCTGAGAGAAAATAAAGTCCCCAGGCTGCAAAGCTAGGACAATAGAACAGAGGGTTTCCATACAAAACACGGGCACTCTGAGATATTTATTCAGCAACTTGAGATTGAGAATGTGCCAATAGGACCCATCGGGTTTCTTAACTAAGAAGAGTATTGCATTAAAGCCCTTGCCCCATTGTGATGTTGTGATGGGGATTATCACACCTGCATGTAATCCCTGGAGAGCTCCTGGGATCTCACAGGAGGAGGCCGGTCACGCCAGGCTGATGGCTTGTTGTCAGACTTGCTAGTTGGATGTCCAGCAGCACAGGCCTGCTTGGTTTTGGACTTAAAGGCCTTTGTGGACTGCTATAGTCAAGGAAAAGAATGACCTCTGTCCTTGCCCTGGGGTCAAAAGGACCAAAAGAAGGAAGTCTGAGGCCGGCAAGAGGAGGCTAAGAGCAGGAAAGACATTTTAGAGGCAGCAAGAGTAGTGACAATCTTGTCCAGCTCAGGTACAAAAATAATCTCCCTTGTATAAGGGAATGCTTCCGTGGCTTTCTTAGAATGCACGTCAGCTTTATATGAATGAAGCCAAATAATGCAGCGGGCTATCGCTGAAGTAACTGAAGCTTTGGAGGTCAGGATGACAGTATACAGAGCCACTTCTCCAATATATAAGGCTGCATCTCTGATATCTGCAATGTAGAACAGTTGTTCCCGGGTAGCTTCTGTGGTGAAACTGTTCTCTAGGGCATCTGCCCAGCTCTCTATGGCCTGTTGTGTGGCAGGGTGAGCAATAGCTCCTGTAGAATATATAGATTTAAGATGTGTTCAACTGTCTATCCATCATCTCCTTCAGGAAAGATGCTGTAGGAATAGGTAAGGTCGAGATTTTAACTAAACGTGTCACGTGGGAATCCACTGCCGGGGCATTTTCTCACTTAGTACAATCAGCTGCTGGAAGAGGGTAAAAAGGAACTCAGCCTTTTAGTGACATGAAACTTTTTGCTAGGAGCCTTACATGCCTCACCCATGAGCTCAGTGAAGTGATCTGAGTGGGGATTTCCGCTACCACCACTTTTAGGTATTTGTAAAGAGGGTCTTTTGCTTTAGTTGGTGGTTCCTCATTCTCTAATTGAAGAGTGAATTTAACAGCCCTCACTAAAGCAGACATGTTGAATTTAGACTGAAGGTCTTCCTCTCCTGAGGGGGATTCAGCATCAGAGAGACCTGCATTTTCTGCATCACCAGAAGATTCCTCATATTCTGACTGCGAGGAAGGCACAGAATGCTTAGCAGTGTTACTAGGCAAGGATCCCTTGCCCTGCAACATATCTTGGAAGGTAGCAGATGCAGCAGCCAGGCTCTGCACTGAGGAAGAGAACATGTCAGTCCATGGGCGAGGGACCGGCATGAACAATATAGCCTGGTGTACCTGTTTGTAGTAACTGGTCTGGTAAGCCCGTTGGTGGAGCTAGGGCCAGGGATGTAATGTGGTCCGCTATCTTTGCCATCATTTGTAAAAAAAAGAAGCTTCAGGGGGTTCTTGTGCTGGAATTGGAGCAACTGGCTGGCCTTATGGTAAATAACAGGAGGCACACAGACCATCTTGCAGCACATTCTGTGAAGATATGCCTGTAAAACAGGACTTGCAGGACACTAGTGTAGGAGCCGGAGACTGTTTAGTTCCCTTGCCTTTGCTAGACATAGCTGAATGGAAAGTATAACACACAATATGGAAATGAGCATGCGACAACCAAAACAGTGTATGGCAATTTATCTCCACAAATGCAGTGAAATGTGGAGTGCAGTAAACCCTTTACACAGTGAGAAAGAGAAAAAGCTATAATCTGACAGAAGGAAAAAGCAGACTGCAGAGCTAGTATAAATCACATACAATGCAGAATATGTAATAAACTTGCAATGGGCACTAAATTCAACTACTCCAATTGCAGTAGCTGGTAGGTTTTAGCGCTGCCGTCTGTCTCAGAGGGGGAGGAGGGTGGAGCAGTTCAGAGTCGGGAAGACCACTATGGAATCCTCTGTGCTAGGGAAGGGCCGCTGGAGAAGCGCTGACCTCCCCTTGCTGACATACTGTAAGCCACCTGGTACCATGGCCTGTGTAAATTGTCGCCAGCAACAGTATATTATCCCTGGTGGTCTAATGCAGCCCACAGCCGATACTTGGGTGCACATCAGCACTTCTGGTCTGTCTCCCAATCATACCTGTCCCTGTGCTCTGGTTGCAGTCCAGGGCTGTTCCATGTGCTCCTGCTTGCTAGGGCTCACTGTGCCCCGGCAAAAGTTCCCCACCGTGGCTGGAGTTGTGGTGCCGGTATGGGTTTTGGAACAGCAGCGCTGGCATCCAGAGTACTGCTCCGTATAGAGCAGAGAAAGAAACATAAAATCATAAAAGTAAAGCTAGGGCTGCTTAAAAGCAGCCCCACTGTTATACCAGTGACCCGTTAATTTTAAAGTGTCTGTACTTTCATCTTGTTTTTTTAGGTTCATTCCATCTCTAGTTTGTGCAGTAGTTTACGCACATTGCTAGTTGATACTGCTTATAGTAATATAAATTGAATCACTTTTATGAGCATGTCATGATGTTGTATTTTAAATCTGACATACAGTATGTGTAATTTGATTATATTTACTTATAAAGCAGAGAATATTAATTTATTTTGACATGAGATTTTTGTTTTTTAGCGGGTTAGATTTTTAAATATAAGAAAACTGTTTCCTTAAAATAACTTGGCTTTGAATATACTGTAACAGTCACATAAAAAAAGTTTGGAACTCACATATGTCATATTAAGGTCCATACTAATCACATTATATGAGAAACATTAAGCATGGCTTTCTTGTACCTAAATCTAATTTTAAATCCCAGCAGGTGTAATTTTTTTTTGTGAAAAATGAATTTAGTCACATCAATGAATCCTCTGGGATTCTTTAAGACATGTATTAGTCTTCTTTGAAAAGCAAGCCAAACAGAGTTTTGTGTCAAGGTTATTCCAATGAGATATGAATTAAAGATATCTACAGTTGGCTTCTTCTAGTATTTTATTTCTCACATTCTGTTTCCTGATATTAAACATAAGAGAGAGAAAATGTGTTCAGAAGCAAATATTCTGTTTTTTGTATTATAATTTGTTCACTAGGCAACGGCGTCCATTGGAGTATATTGATGGTATTTCCTATTATTGAGAAAGTAATATAACAGTGCTAACCATGGGCGGATTGGGAAATAAAAGTGGCCCTGGGAAAA
This sequence comes from Pseudophryne corroboree, assembly GCF_028390025.1. NCBI lineage: Eukaryota > Metazoa > Chordata > Amphibia > Anura > Myobatrachidae > Pseudophryne > Pseudophryne corroboree. The sequence continues at coordinate 1,002,936,134 of NC_086444.1, read as the reverse complement.
TTTATAGAAGTGGCCTCATGTGGGTGGCACCAAATCAACTAGGCAGAACCAATACCAAGGTAGGTGGGATTTCTACTTTAAAAATGTAATGTAGGCAGAGTTACACCAGTAAAAGGCAGAGCATGTCATATTAGCTGGACCTAAGATATTAAAAAGTTTAGAAAGTATTGTGTTGTAGCAGAAGAACTAAAGTTAAGAAATTAAAACTGGGGTGACATTTAATCCTCTGCACACTCACTAAATTCATTTTAAAGTAATTACAGCTACATGCTTAACTCTAGTGGTTCTCAAGCTTAGTCCTTAGGACCCCAAACAGCTCATGTTATCGAGGTCACCTAGCAGGTGCACAGGTATATTCATTACTCACTAACACATTTCCAAGGTGGAGCTAATTATTTCACTTGTGATTCTGTGAGGAGACCTGGAAAACATGCACAGTTTGAAGTCCACAGGACTGAGTTTGAGAACCTGTGATCTACTAAAAAAAAAAGGAATACCATCACCACTAACACTTCCCCCCAACCTACCGCTGCTGACACCCCCACCAGACCTGACGCTAAGACATCATCATCATCATCATCATCATCATCATCATCATCATCATCATATTTTGAGCAAGAAAAAAATATTCTTTTTTCAGCCCTGTCTTGTTGTATTTTCATGAACACGTGCTTACTGTATTCACTGAAAACATATTAGCGACTACCCACCCCTATTCTGCCTCTCTAAGCATAAGTAGCCATAAGTGCAAGATGAGAACAAATCAGCCTATGGACACAAGTTTGATTTTATGTCCTTGTGCAGTACAAAAATTTATATTTTACACACAGAACACACAAATACATTGAGGTGCACTGTGGTCGCTGGACGGCTAAGCTAAGCAACACAAACACCTCAATATCACAGGAATTATTCATTCTAATCAATGGTATTATTGGTCCAAATCACTAGAAGAAAATTACAAAATCACTGGAATTATTTGTCAAGATCACTGGAATTAATAATTATTAATCACTTATAGTAATTGGTAAAATCTCGCTATCGCCTGCCTAGTGAAGTGGAATCTAGATGGGATTTTGTACCGGGGACACAATAACTTCCCACTGCACTAATGGTGGAAAACGGGCACACGTCTAACAGCGCACTGATAATACTGAGAACTGATGAAACTACGAAGAACTGACACTGAGCAGCGAGAACAGCACTGGACTATTGTACTGTAGTATACTGGTCACCACAATGCAGCACTGACACTGAGCACAGATATTGAGCACTAATCAGGATACTAGAACTGAGTCTGACACGGAGCTGCAAGATACAGCAATGGCCTACTGTACAGTACTATATGTATACTGCTGGTCACCAAAATGCTGCACTGTCCTACTATATACTGCTCACAATAATGCAGCACAGAGATAGTATACTTGACACAGAGCTGCAAGATACAGCAATGGCCTACTGTACTGTACTATATGTATACTTCTGGTCACCAAAATGCTGCACTGTCCTACTATATACTGCTCACAATAATGCAGCACAGATATGGATAGTATACTTGATACAGAGCTGCAAGATACAGCAATGGCCTACTGTACTGTACTACTATAATTATATACTGGTGGTCCCCAGTCCCCACAATGCAGCACACTGAGCACAGATATTTGCAGCACACTGAGCACAGATATGTAGCATTTTCATGCAGAGAACGTAGATATTTTCAGCACACTGAGCACAGATATTTGCAGCACACTGAGCACAGATATTTGCAGCACACTGAGCACAGATTACGGAGCTTTTCAGGGAGAGAACGCAGCCACGTCCTCTCCGTTCAATCTCTAATGCACGAGTGAAAATGGCGGCGACGCGCAGCTCTTTATATAGAATACGAATCTCGCGAGAATCCGACAGCGGGATGATGACGTTCGGCCGCGTTCGGGTAAACCAATCAAGGCAAGAAGATCACAGGCTGCCTCGGAACCATGTAAAATAGGTGAAGTTCGGGGGGTTCGGATCTCGACAAACCGAACCCGCTCATCTCTAATATGTACATGCAAAGTTGAAGCAGCACATCCATTTAAATGTTAACTTTACCAGTGCCCTCCTTAGGATACCCCATGCGGGACCTACAGTTGCTTGTACAGGCCAAAGTTAAGGCCTTGAGCCAACCTAGAAGGGAGATACTTAAATCCAATATGAAAAAGAAAGAGAAACAGTGCATACCTTGGATGAACCATTATAATGTAGCCAGCAATGGAATTAGGCGAGCAGCTAAATGATGTTGGCCAATTGGGATGTCTGACTCTGATTTAAAGTTGACAGATAGGAGGATCATGCTATGTTATACACATGGTCGTAACATTAGAGATTGAGTGATGCGAACTGACATCACTGGCCTACAGTACACACAGAGTGAGCAGGACCATTTTTTGACAGCTAAGAAAGGATGCCATCGTTGCCATAACAGTATTACTTGTAGATCAATGACAGATGGTAATTCTTTTTGTCATCCACACAGTGGGAAGTGATACTTTATAATACATCGGGTAACCTGTACCACCAAATTCATTATTTATTTATTTACCTGCCCTTGTAGCCTATGTTATGTAGACAAAACTGATAGGACTTTAAGAGAGAGAATAGCAGCTCATAGATCTTCCATCAAAGCTGCCACTGCCACCGGGAAGAGCGAACAACTGGTGGCAAGGCATTTTATGCAAGCTGGACATAGTCTTGGCACCCTTCGATATATATTCTCATTGCCCATATACCTTTGAATATTCGTGGTGGTGATAGGTCACTACGCCTTTTGAGGTCTGAGCCTAATTGGATTTATAGGTTAGGCACTTTGGTTCCTCATGGTCTCAATGAGACATTGGGGCTTCACTGCTTTCTATAGGCGATTTCATGTGTGATTCTTTTTTTCTGGTTTAAACAACTGTTTTATAAACACAATGGTTATTAATGCATGATATGATTTTATTATTTGAATATGCTTGTAATGATACTAATATAGTATTGTTAATTGATGGTCTCTATGTATAAATGATGGTTCTACCCGTGGGATAATTACAATTATGTATATTGTTACATTGAAGTGTACATCTGTTATGTACTATATTCTTTTGGCTATTTCTGCTACCTGCAGTTGTGTTGTTGATGGGTATTATTGTTTGTATTGTAGCCGCGGCAAAGGGCAATGGATGATGACGTCATTGGTGGGCATCTTAATGCAAGATCTGCGTGCCGCAAGTTTGCACATGTGGGGAGATGTTGCCTTTATAAAGGTATGTTTTTAAATTTGTATTTATCCTGATGACAAAATGTAATAAAATTTTGAAACGTTGATCTACATTACCTGCTGGTTGTGGACAATATATTCCGGGTGCCGCCTAAACGCTGTTTATATATATATATATATATATATAAATCCAAGAAAAAGCAGGAGCACTCACCAGTCTTTTAAAGCAGCAAAAGGTTTTTTATTCAGGTCATCAGTGCAAAGATAGGATCAACGTTTCGGTCTGTATGTAGACCTTTGTCAAGATATTTACAATCTGAAAGGATTATCCTTATATACCCTACATAGACCCACCCACCAATTAATCAAAGCAACACCCCCACACCCCATACAAAGATTATAATAATAAGAACATATCCCATATACATATAAAATGTATAAGAGGCAACTCATAGGGCGCCCTACCTAATTCCAGTCGTGACTATATGCACCGATCATATGCGTACCATTGAGAAAAACATTCATAATCACAAATCTCCGGCATGCGTTCCACAGGCATCCTCACTTCCTGCATGTGGAACGCATCAGCTGACCGGAAGTAAGGCGCTATCGTAGCAGCAGAGCGCCGAATCCAGTTAGCGCTAAATCAAACAAAGCCTCATGAGTATTAGGAGCACAGGCTCCAAAACAGGGGTCAAATGGTCTTAACATTCAATAGTATTAACCTTACCATTCATAGTACTGGTCATATGATTAAGATAATCATTTAGTCCGCCGGAAGTGACATGTAGCTATGGCAACTTAGCCAACATGTATAAAATATATCAAACGTCAGGACTGGATCGGCAGGGCGGTATTGGTATCCGGGGAAAACACATAGTTATACATGCATACGTATATTGGTGCATATGTATGCACATAAGTGCCCATATGCATCTACACGTATGTATAGACAACCCGCAGGACTGGATTATGCATATAATAATATCTATAAGAAGAATTCTATAAAGAAAACAAACGCTTCATATATAGAGCACACAAGTAATCCAATTATCATAAGAAAGGAAGGACCATAACTAGGGATACATAAAAAAGAAAAAAGAGTAAAAAATAGTGAAAAATATTATCACAAATAAGCCACCAACACAGGCAAAAAAATTCTTATAAAAAATAGAAAAATGAACAAAACTTTTGTATTGGAGTAAGGGTCATAGTTTATTCCAGAAAGATGCCATAATGTATACCATCATTGAGGCCACGAAGTCTTATGGTGTCTAAGCAATGTATCCAGGCCGCCTCACGTTTCAGCAAGAGCTTCGCCCGATCTCCACCTCTTCTCAGTGGTGCTACCCTATCAATCACCATACTTTTCACAGTAGCAAGAGGATGGCGGGCCTCATAAAAATGTCTGGCCACCGGTTTATCTGAGTTACCATTGGTCAGGGCTTCTCTAACCGACAGTCGGTGGTTTGCCATCCTTTCGCGAAAGGGGCGAATTGTTTTGCCCACATAAACTAGGGAGCAAGGACATGTCAACGTATAGACAACAAAGTCAGAGGGGCAGCTCAATCTGTGACGGATAAATATTTTGGCACCAGTATGTGGATGGTGAAAATACTCTCCACTTGTCATACTCCGGCAGGTGGTGCAGTTCGTACATCTATAACATCCCATTTTTTTAGGTGCCAACCACATATCCGAAGTGGAACCAATTGGTCTGTCTGGCTGCATTAGAATGTCCTTCAAATTGCGTGCCCGTCTAAAGCTCAATAGAGGTCTATTAGGCAATCTCTTTGTTAGTGATGGGTCTGTTTTGACCATTGGCCAATGTTTGTTGACCACTCTTCGAATAACAGGTCCCGCTGTATTAAAAGTAGTTGAAACAACAAAAGGATTTTTCTCAAATGCCTTCTTCGGTGAGTACCCTGCATGGATTTTCTTTGCCTTCTCAAGGCAGTTCGTGATGGTACGATCATCATATCCTCTGGCTTTAAATCTATTGCTCATATCCTCCAACTGTATAGTAGTTATATTCGGATCCGAGTTATTCCGGAGGACCCTCATAAATTGGGAAATAGGTAAATTACGCTTTAGTGATCCTGGATGGTGGCTATCAAAAGATAATAATGTATTCCTATCGGTCACTTTCCTAAACAGTTTGTAACCGTAGCCTGACTCAGTGGTATAGACGCTTACATCCAGGAAATCAATAGATTCCCTGTCAAAGTGCATAGTGAACCTAATCGGTGAGTCAAGTGAATTAAGATGTTCACACATCTCAAGGAGGGATTCTTCAGTATTATTCCATATCAAGAAAATATAATCAATAAATCGCCGATAGAAGGCGATACTATCCCCAAACAGCAGGAAAATGTTCTGATTCTCATATTCATCCATATATAAATTAGCATAAGAAGGGGCGATGTTGCTTCCCATGGCTGTACCCGCCGTTTGGAGATAGTACCGCCCCCCAAAGCGAAAGTAATTACATGTCAGAATGAGCTCAAGCAATTCCATTAAAAACTCAATAGGAGGAGTCCCAGTATGTAAATTAATCAAAGCCCTCCTATTGGCGGCTAAACCAGCACCATGGGGGATCACAGTATAAAGGGACGTGACGTCCAAGGTGACCAAAATCCTCCGATCAGCATAAGGAAGTAAATTCAAAAGTCTCAAAAAGTCACTCGTATCTTTAAGATAACTACTGGTTTCCTTCACACAGATCTGTAAAAAACTGTCAATATATTGAGCCACGTTAGAGAATAGTGAATTACGTGCAGAGATTATCGGACGGACCGGCGGTCTGTCCAATGTTTTATGAATTTTTGGCAATAAATACAGTATTGGGCAAATAGGGAATTCTGTTTTTAGGAAACCAGTAGTTTCTTCATCAATCCAACCATGGGCTAGAGCGGCATTCAGTAATTTATCCAATCGACTCTTAAAGGTCAGCATCGGGTCACTCGGTAATAATCTATACGAATCACTATCCATAAGTTGTCTCGGTGCCTCAGAATTGTATTCACTAGTATCCAATAGTACTACCGCCCCACCCTTATCGGCAGGTCTCACGGTAATTTGTGAATTATTCTTTAAATCACTCAAAGCCCTTCTCTCAGCCCCATTGAGATTGTATCTACACTGTTTGTGTTTTCCAAGTGATTTTTTTACATCCTGATCCAACATCCTAGTGAAGGTCCTTATACTAGGATTTAGGGATGGGGGGTCATATGTACTCTTTCTCTTAAACATTCTAGAGGATTGGTCATCTACCAATGAATTAGAAAATTTTTCTACAAGTCTCAATTTCCTACCAACCTTGAATCTATCAATGGCCCAATCAAATTCATTAAATTTAGGTGTGGGTATGAAGCTTAAACCTCTAGAGAGTAAACTAGTTTCTGAGGGTGAGAGTTTATGTGAGGATAGGTTAATCACCGATTCTTCTGATTTGTGGGTTGTTTTTTCTTTTCTTTTGTATTTGCCCCGCCGGAGGTGGGGCCTTCTGCGTTTAAAGACAGTTCCCCAAATTGCGATCGGGTATTCGCCCTTGGTAAGGGGGGCTTTGAATGTGTCTGAGAATCAGACGAATCCCTCTCAGATGAAGAATAGCTATCAAAGTGTACCTGATTCTGCCTATATCTGTTGCCCCTGAACCTGAATGTGGGGTTTTCATTTCCTGTCAACCAATTATAGACTCTATGGTCCTTATAGTCCCGATCAACTTTCTTAAGTTTAGATCGTTTAAAGGAAATAAGGTCTTTACGGTACTTATCGGTTTGTTGTTTAAGTTTAACCATCCATTGTTGTGTATTATCATTTTGTAAGGAATCAATGGCTGCTGGTTTGAAACTAGTGATCTCGGTTCTTAGTTTTTTCAGATCACTCCCTACTTCCTCAATCACCAGTAAGAGCAGATCAAACGAGCATTTAATCAAAATAGAGCACCATTTACTACAGAAGGACGGGTTCCCCTCCCAATTGTAGGGATATTTTTTAAACGAAAGCCTCGTGGGATCTGCTTTTTACGGAAGTAGTCTGAAAGAAATTGTCCGTGTAACAATAAATCTATCTCCCTTTTTTCAAGGTTCAGAAGTTTATAATATATAGATCTAAAACACTCTCTGCCGGAATCTGTTCGAAATCATTAAATTCAGACAACACCCGTTCAGCATCCTCATCAGTAAATGCCAATGAGTCATGTTCAGCAGCATGTAATAGTTCAGTAGAGACAAGGTTCTCCATATAGAGAATAAATCAACCATGTCAAATCACAATAAACAAATCCCACCTGTTAATCTATACCACTGAGTAAGGCCACAAACTGCAAAAAAAAATTTTTTATATATGTATAGTCATAGTTATATCTTTTGATAGCCACCATCCAGGATTACTAAAGCGTAATTTACCTATTTCCCAATTTATGAGGGTCCTCCGGAATAACTCGGATCCGAATATAACTACTATACAGTTGGAGGATATGAGCAATAGATTTAAAGCGAGAGGATATGATGATCGTACCATCACGAACTGCCTTGAGAAGGCAAAGAAAATCCATGCAGGGCACTCACCGAAGAAGGCATTTGAGAAAAATCCTTTTGTTGTTTCAACTACTTTTATTACAGCGGGACCTGTTATTCGAAGAGTGGTCAACAAACATTGGCCAATGGTCAAAACAGACCCATCACTAACAAAGAGATTGCCTAATAGACCTCTATTGAGCTTTAGACGGGCACGCAATTTGAAGGACATTCTAATGCAGCCAGACAGACCAATTGGTTCCACTTCGGATATGTGGTTGGCACCTAAAAAAATGGGATGTTATAGATGTACGAACTGCACCACCTGCCGGAGTATGACAAGTGGAGAGTATTTTCACCATCCACATACTGGTGCCAAAATATTTATCCGTCACAGATTGAGCTGCACCTCTGACTTTGTTGTCTATACGTTGACATGTCCTTGCTCCCTAGTTTATGTGGGCAAAACAATTTGCCCCTTTCGCGAAAGGATGGCAAACCACCGACTGTCGGTTAGAGAAGCCCTGACCAATGGTAACTCAGATAAACCGGTGGCCAGACATTTTTATGAGGCCCGCCATCCTCTTGCTACTGTGAAAAGTATGGTGATTGATAGGGTAGCACCACTGAGAAGAGGTGGAGATCGGGCGAAGCTCTTGCTGAAACGTGAGGCGGCCTGGATACATTGCTTAGACACCATAAGACCTCGTGGCCTCAATGATGGTATACATTATGGCATCTTTCTGGAATAAACTATGACCCTTACTCCAATACAAAAGTTTTGTTCATTTTTCTATTTTTTATAAGAATTTTTTTGCCTGTGATGGTGGCTTATTTGTGATAATATTTTTCACTATTTTTTACTCTTTTTTCTTTTTTATGTATCCCTAGTTATAGTCCTTTCCTTTCTTATGATAATTGGATTACTTGTGTGCTCTATATATGAAGCGTTTGTTTTCTTTATAGAATTCTTCTTATAGATATTATTATATGCATAATCCAGTCCTGCGGGTTGTCTATACATACGTGTAGATGCATATGGGCACTTATGTGCATACATATGCACCAATATACGTATGCATGTATAACTATGTGTTTTCCCCGGATACCAATACCGCCCTGCCGATCCAGTCCTGACGTTTGATATATTTTATACATGTTGGCTAAGTTGCCATAGCTACATGTCACTTCCGGCGGACGAAATGATTATCTTAATCATATGACCTGTACTATGAATGGTAAGGTTAATACTATTGAATGTTAAGACCATTTGACTCCTGTTTTGGAGCCTGTGCTCCTAATACTCATGAGGCTTTGTTTGATTTAGCGCTAACTGGATTCGGCACTCTGCTGCTACGAAAGCACCTTACTTCCGGTCAGCTGATGCGTTCCACATGCAGGAAGTGAGGATGCCTGTGGACCGCATGCCGGAGATTTGTGATTATGAATGTTTTTCTCAATGGTACGCATATGATCGGTGCATATAGTCACGACTGGAATTAGGTAGGGCGCCCTATGAGTTGCCTCTTATACATTTTATATGTATATGGGATATGTTCTTATTATTATAATCTTTGTATGGGGTGTGGGGGTGTTGCTTTGATTAATTGGTGGGTGGGTCTATGTAGGGTATATAAGGATAATCCTTTCAGTTTGTAAATATCTTGACAAAGGTCTACATACAGACCGAAACGTTGATCCTATCTTTGCACTGATGACCTGAATAAAAAAACTTTTGCTGCTTTAAAAGACTGGTGAGTGCTCCTGCTTTTTCTTGGATTTGTGTTAGAATGGGACTCTCTTCTCATCTATCTGGATGCTACCCCAGCAAATTTATATGTAACACGTGAGTGTGGACACTACCTTTGTATATATATATATATATATATATATATCAGTGAAATTTCCTCTTTAGCCATTCAGCTTACCGCACATCCCTGATTTTATATATATATATATATATATATATATTGAAAGAAAATGATGAAGGCGCACTCAGTGAATCAAGATATAAAGTAGATTTACTACAAGTAACAGGCTCACATACATCAAGGTTTAAAATCACCGGCTCATGGAAATCGGAAGCGCTGTATCCAGTGTCACTCACAGCGGTCCGTCTCTTAGGTTGCCGGCATGCAGTAATTATCAGGTCAGCGTCTCAGCTTACGGAACAAGTGTTCTTGGTTGGAACGAACACGTCTTAGTCTAGGCCACGCCCAACGCGTTTCGTCACTGTATGACTTCGTCAGGGGGTGTGGTCAGTGTCTCCAGCGATGTCTTTTTATACGCACTGATTGTTCACATCATATATTCAGGTGTAACACATTACTATCAATCTTATACACCTTTTTATAACAACAACTCTATAGACATCTTTTATCTTACTTTTCTTTAATACAGATATATATATATTCTAAATAGACTTTATTTATAAAAAGAATATACTAATGTTAAAAAGATTATCATAAAAAAGGATTATCATAAAAAAGATCAGGAGAAAAAAATATAAAACATATATACAGTAGCGAGCAGTAATTAAAATGTCTGTAACTAAAGTTCAAATCAGTCAGTATAGAATTTAGGCAGTATAAAGCAAATTAATTACAATGTTATAAAACACCAAACAGTTTTCTATTAGATGACTTATATTTTATTCGATATAAATTCTTTAGTAATTAGTGGAACAACTGACGGGGATACGTACCCACTAGGGAGGGGGTGACCGCAGGGATAAGAACAAACCAAGCTACCACCGCAACTGCCGGAAGAAGCCGAGGCAAACATGGAAAGGTCACACCACCCGCCGTCTCTCCCCCCCGTCCGGCAACTGAACCAGTCTAAAACGCAACCCCAATCAGTTGCAAATAGCAATATCACTAATCAATGGCATACATTGCAGATATATAATTGGTTAATCATATCAAGGAATCTTAATTCTATCATACACTCTTTATCCATACCAAACCATCTAATCATAGTTTACTCAATTAAGATACTATAATAATAACATAAGGATGAAGTATATCACTAAAAGGAGAGATACCTATAGCAGCAGAATTATAACCTCCAAATATTAACCATATAGAAGGGAGATTCAATTAAGCAAAGTGGACGATATACTAATATATTCTATAATTAATGTAAGAATGATGTAATATCATAGGTCTCATTTAAACCCGACGGTGCGAGAGTGTTTAATTTGTATATCCAAAAAGTCTCTCTCTTACTTAATAGTTTTAGTATATCTCCACCTCTTGCATCCGCAACCACATGTTCAAGGGCTTTGAAAGTAAATTGGGCCAAGGACGACTTACAGCAAACAGCCCAATGTCTTGGGACACTATGCGTGGTAACTTTATTAACTATATTGCGGGTATGTTCTAAAATCCTTAATTTTAAATGACGCTTGGTTTTCCCAACATATCTTGCTCCACAGCCACATTCTAACATATATATAACGTTGGTAGTTTGACAGTTAATAAAGCCTTTTATATCCCATGATTCCTCTTTATTACTGCTGAAAATCTTCTTCCTTTCTCTGCTGGTATATTTACAAACCTTGCATTTATTACAAGGAAAAAATCCATTCACATTATCCAGCCAAGTTTTTTCTGTAATATTTTTCAGCCTGGATGGTGCTAATCTATTTTTCAGAGTAGGTGCCCTTTTAAAAACTACCTGCGGAATTTCAGGAATTATTTTATTAAGTATGGGATCAAGCTTTAGAATATCCCAATGCTTTTGTAAAATGTTTTTAATTTCTCTATTTTTCGAATTAAATCCTGTAGAAAAAGGGACCAGATTAGGATTATTATTTTTCTTGTCTTTATAACTCAATAGACTAGATCTATCCATAGCTCTCACTCTTTCTTGACAGTCTTTAATGAGTTTCTCTGGATATTGTTTTTCACGGAATCTGTTACTATAAATTAATGATTGCTCATCATATTTATCTATATAAGCACAGTTACGACGGATTCTGATAAACTGCGATAGTGGTATATTATTAACCCATTTTTTAAGGTGGCAACTACCATAATGGATATAATTGTTGCTATCTACTTTTTTGATGTGGGTATAGGTATCTATCTTAGACCCAGGCGTCCATTTACTGGTATCCAATACTAGATCCAAAAACTCTATACAAGTTGCTTGGAAATTGGAAGTAAATCGCAAATTCCATTCATTACTATTCAATCCCTGTATAAATAAATCAAAACTTTCTTTTCCACCTTGCCAAACTATTAACACGTCATCTATATAACGCTTGTATAGTTTTATATTATTACGAATCGGATTGTTGTTATCAATGTTCTCGGTCTCCCATTTTCCTAAATATAAATTTGCAAAGCTTGGTGCATAAGGAGTTCCCATCGCCACACCGCGCTGTTGTATATAAAACTGGTCATTGAACAGAAAATAATTGTTTTTTAGTACAAAGTCTATGCAGTCCAGGAGAAAATTTGTTTGATCAATACTTAGATTATCATCCACGTCCAAATAGTATTTAATAACTTCTAAACCTTTTTTATGGGGGATACTGGTGTACAGTGATTCTACGTCCACTGTACACCAGTAATAATCCTCCTTCCAATCAAAGCTATTTATAATCTGTAAAACGGCTGTGGATTCCTTTATATATGAATCTAAATTGGCTACATATCCCTTTATATATATATCAACAAACTCAGACAATCTGGCTGTTATTGAGTCTGTCCCTGATATTATAGGACGTCCCGGGGGCTTATTTAACCTCTTATGGATTTTTGGCAGCTGGTAGAATAGAGCTATACGTGGATGTAAATTAAGAATATAAGAGTATTCATTTTGATCAATACATTTTTTCAACAAACCTTCATCTAGAAGTTTCTTAAGATTACTTATTATACTTTCACTGGGATCATTGCACAGAGTTTTGTACGTGGACACATCACTCAATATTCTTTGTGATTCATCCATATAGTCTTTTTTATTAATAACCACTAAGCCTCCTCCTTTATCCGCCATCTTGATAATAACTTGATGATTGCTCTCTAACGATTTAATAGCACTCCTTTCGCCTTTATCTAAATTATCCCTACTTTTACTTCTATCATTACATAGATTCTTGAAATCTTTTAGTATTAAATTAGCGAAGGTCTCTATATGGCTGCCACGTGATTCAATGGGGTAATACGTTGATTTAGGCTTTAAACCAGTTTTATTCGATTCTTTTACACTATGGATGGCTTCTCCTTTTAATTCATTTTTCAGGAAATGTCGTTTTAAAATTAACAACCGTATATATTTATTAGCGTCAACAAATAGTTCAAAACCTTTAGGTTCAACTACAGGTGCAAAAGTTAACCCTTTAGATAACAACTTAATCTCATTACCCGTTAATTTATGATCTGATAGATTGAAAATACCAGAAGGGACTACTGTTCCTCTCTTCTCATTTTGCTTATTCTTAGATCCTCTCTGTCCTCTCTTCCCTCTTCTTGTTTTTTTCTTTTTGTACCAGGGCTGTTTTGTAGATCTTTGTTTAGAGGTTTCATCCTGTACCTCCAATTTTGACCCCTCCGTAAAAAATTAGTATTACCTCTATAGGGTGTTTCTAAAACCTCATATCTATTGGAGGTGTGAAGGTCTGATTTTTCTGGTACGTAGGAACGCTTTCTCCTTCTATTATAAGGTACTTTCTGCCAATTATTGGTCCTAGTACCCTCATTATTGAATTCTCTATCTCTATTAGTTCTTAAATTCCAATTTCACACTCTATCATTCCTATAGTCTTCCAGATCTCGTTTGAACTTTTTTACTTTCACTTCTATCAGTTCTTTTTCTGCCTTATCTATTCTATTATCAATATCACATTTAAGGTCTTTAAATTCTTTAAGTCCTTTGACTGGCTCCATTTTCATTTCTAATTCTCCTAATTCATTATCTATACCATAGATTTCCCTTTTCCTCTCGTGGATAATAAGTTTAATCAATTCATTTGAACAATTGTCCAAAATTTTATACCAACAATCAATAAACTCTTTCCTTTCATTACCAAAAGTAGGCATTTTATTAATGCGTAAGCCTCTGGGTATTCTTTCTGATTCTATGTAATTTTCAAGGGTGGTAATTTCCCAGCTGATCCTCATTTCTTTCATTAACAATTTTTCTGTTTGGTTACAAAGAGAATCTAAATCGCATTCAGTATTTAATTGCCTCTTATTGCCTAGACATTCATTAAACCTCTTATGGCAGTCCTCAAACCGCCTAATTCTTTTCTCCATGATTAAAAACTGACCACAATAAAGTGACCTAAACTAAGACAAATTAATACAATTACACACAATAGGACACAACAGATAGCAACAAACCAATGGGTTAATGTAGTTTGCGAGAAGAAGGAGGTTGTGCAATCAATGTTAACGTCCTTAAAAGTCCATACAATCCGTATGTAATTTCTGATGTCGGTGCTAGCTCTTCTAAACAGTGTAACCACACTGTTAATGTAAACTGAAAGAAAATGATGAAGGCGCACTCAGTGAATCAAGATATAAAGTAGATTTACTACAAGTAACAGGCTCACATACATCAAGGTTTAAAATCACCGGCTCATGGAAATCGGAAGCGCTGTATCCAGTGTCACTCACAGCGGTCCGTCTCTTAGGTTGCCGGCATGCAGTAATTATCAGGTCAGCGTCTCAGCTTACGGAACAAGTGTTCTTGGTTGGAACGAACACGTCTTCGTCTAGGCCACGCCCAATGCGTTTCATCACTGTATGACTTCATCAGGGGGTGTGGTCAGTGTCTCCAGCGATGTCTTTTTATACGCACTGATTGTTCACATCATATATTCAGGTGTAACACATTACTATCAATCTTATACACCTTTTTATAACAACAACTCTATAGACATCTTTTATCTTACTTTTCTTTAATACAGATATATATATTCTAAATAGACTTTATTTATAAAAAGAATATACTAATGTTAAAAAGATTATCATAAAAAAGGATTATCATAAAAAAGATCAGGAGAAAAAACTATAAAACGTATATAGCGAGCAGTAATTAAAATGTCTGTAACTAAAGTTCAAATCAGTCAGTATAGAATTTAGGCAGTATAAAGCAAATTAATTACAATGTTATAAAACACCAAACAGTTTTCTATTAGATGACTTATATTTTATTCGATATAAATTCTTTAGTAATTAGTGGAACAACTGACGGGGATACGTACCCACTAGGGAGGGGGTGACCGCAGGGATAAGAACAAACCAAGCTCCACCGCAACTGCCGGAAGAAGCCGAGGCAAACATGGAAAGGTCACACCACCCGCCGTCTCTCCCCCCCATCCGGCAACTCAACCAGTCTAAAACGCAACCCCAATCAGTTGCTAATAGCAATATCACTAATCAATGGCATACATTGCAGATATATAATTGGTTAATCATATCAAGGAATCTTAATTCTATCATACACTCTTTATCCATACCAAACCATCTAATCATAGTTTACTCAATTAAGATACTATAATAATAACATAAGGATGAAGTATATCACTAAAAGGAGAGATACCTATAGCAGCAGAATTATAACCTCCAAATATTAACCATATAGAAGGGAGATTCAATTAAGCAAAGTGGACGATATACTAATATATTCTATAATTAATGTAAGAATGATGTAATATCATAGGTCTCATTTAAACCCGACGGTGCGAGAGTGTTTAATTTGTATATCCAAAAAGTCTCTCTCTTACTTAATAGTTTTAGTATATCTCCACCTCTTGCATCCGCAACCACATGTTCAAGGGCTTTGAAAGTAAATTGGGCCAAGGACGACTTACAGCAAACAGCCCAATGTCTTGGGACACTATGCGTGGTAACTTTATTAACTATATTGCGGGTATGTTCTAAAATCCTTAATTTTAATGAAAGAAATGAGGATCAGCTGGGAAATTACCACCCTTGAAAACTACATAGAATCAGAAAGAATACCCAGAGGCTTACGCATTAATAAAATGCCTACTTTTGGTAATGAAAGGAAAGAGTTTATTGATTGTTGGTATAAAATTTTGGACAATTGTTCAAATGAATTGATTAAACTTATTATCCACGAGAGGAAAAGGGAAATCTATGGTATAGATAATGAATTAGGAGAATTAGAAATGAAAATGGAGCCAGTCAAAGGACTTAAAGAATTTAAAGACCTTAAATGTGATATTGATAATAGAATAGATAAGGCAGAAAAAGAACTGATAGAAGTGAAAGTAAAAAAGTTCAAACGAGATCTGGAAGACTATAGGAATGATAGAGTGAGAAATTGGAATTTAAGAACTAATAGAGATAGAGAATTCAATAATGAGGGTACTAGGACCAATAATTGGCAGAAAGTACCTTATAATAGAAGGAGAAAGCGTTCCTACGTACCAGAAAAATCAGACCTTCACACCTCCAATAGATATGAGGTTTTAGAAACACCCTATAGAGGTAATACTAATTTTTTACAGAGGGGTCAAAATTGGAGGGACAGGATGAAACCTCTAAACAAAGATCTACAAAACAGCCCTGGTACAAAAAGAAAAAAACAAGAAGAGGGAAGAGAGGACAGAGAGGATCTAAGAATAAGCAAAATGAGAAGAGAGGAACAGTAGTCCCTTCTGGTATTTTCAATCTATCAGATCATAAATTAACGGTTAATGAGATTAAGTTGTTATCTAAAGGGTTAACTTTTGCACCTGTAGTTGAACCTAAAGGTTTTGAACTATTTGTTGACGCTAATAAATATATACGGTTGTTAACTTTAAAACGACATTTCCTGAAAAATGAATTAAAAGGAGAAGCCATCCATAGTGTAAAAGAATCGAATAAAACTGGTTTAAAGCCTAAATCAACTTATTACCCCATTGAATCACGTGGCAGCCATATAGAGACCTTCGCTAATTTAATACAAAAAGATTTCAAAAATCTATGTAATGATAGAAGTAAAAGTAGGGATAATTTAGATAAAGGCGAAAGGAGTGCTATTAAATCGTTAGAGAGCAATCATCAAGTTATTATCAAGATGGCGGATAAAGGAGGAGGCTTAGTGGTTATTAATAAAAAAGACTATATGGATGAATCACAAAGAATATTGAGTGATGTGTCCACGTACAAAACTCTGTGCAATGATCCCAGTGAAAGTATAATAAGTAATCTTAAGAAACTTCTAGATGAAGGTTTGTTGAAAAAATGTATTGATCAAAATGAATACTCTTATATTCTTAATTTAATTCCACGTATAGCTCTATTCTACCAGCTGCCAAAAATCCATAAGAGGTTAAATAAGCCCCCGGGACGTCCTATAATATCAGGGACAGACTCAATAACAGCCAGATTGTCTGAGTTTGTTGATATATATAAAGGGATATGTAGCCAATTTAGATTCATATATAAAGGACTCCACAGCCGTTTTACAGATTATAAATAGCTTTGATTGGAAGGAGGATTATTACTGGTGTACAGTGGACGTAGAATCACTGTACACCAGTATCCCCCATAAATACTATTTGGACATGGATGATAATCTAAGTATTGATCAAACAAATTTTCTCCTGGACTGCATAGACTTTGTACTAAAAAACAATTATTTTCTGTTCAATGACCAGTTTTATATACAACAGCGCGGTGTGGCGATGGGAACTCCTTATGCACCAAGCTTTGCAAATTTATATTTAGGAAAATGGAAGACCGAGAACATTGATAACAACAATCCGTTTCGTAATAATATAAAACTATACAAGCGTTATATAGATGACGTGTTAATAGTTTGGCAAGGTGGAAAAGAAAGTTTTGATTTATTTATACAGGGATTGAATAGTAATGAATGGAATTTGCGATTTACTTCCAATTTCCAAGCAACTTGTATAGAGTTTTTGGATTTAGTGTTGGATACCAGTAAATGGACGCCTGGGTCTAAGATAGATACCTATACCCACATCAAAAAAGTAGATAGCAACAATTATATCCATTATGGTAGTTGCCACCTTAAAAAATGGGTTAATAATATACCACTATCGCAGTTTATCAGAATCCGTCGTAACTGTGCTTATATAGATAAATATGATGAGCAATCATTCATTTATAGTAACAGATTCCGTGAAAAACAATATCCAGAGAAACTCATTAAAGACTGTCAAGAAAGAGTGAGAGCTATGGATAGATCTAGTCTATTGAGTTATAAAGACAAGAAAAATAATAATCCTAATCTGGTCCCTTTTTCTACAGGATTTAATTCGAAAAATAGAGAAATTAAAAACATTTTACAAAAGCATTGGGATATTCTAAAGCTTGATCCCATACTTAATAAAATAATTCCTGAAATTCCGCAGGTAGTTTTTAAAAGGGCACCTACTCTGAAAAATAGATTAGCACCATCCAGGCTGAAAAATATTACAGAAAAAACTTGGCTGGATAATGTGAATGGATTTTTTCCTTGTAATAAATGCAAGGTTTGTAAATATACCAGCAGAGAAAGGAAGAAGATTTTCAGCAGTAATAAAGAGGAATCATGGGATATAAAAGGCTTTATTAACTGTCAAACTACCAACGTTATATATATGTTAGAATGTGGCTGTGGAGCAAGATATGTTGGGAAAACCAAGCGTCATTTAAAATTAAGGATTTTAGAACATACCCGCAATATAGTTAATAAAGTTACCACGCATAGTGTCCCAAGACATTGGGCTGTTTGCTGTAAGTCGTCCTTGGCCCAATTTACTTTCAAAGCCCTTGAACATGTGGTTGCGGATGCAAGAGGTGGAGATATACTAAAACTATTAAGTAAGAGAGAGACTTTTTGGATATACAAATTAAACACTCTCGCACCGTCGGGTTTAAATGAGACCTATGATATTACATCATTCTTACATTAATTATAGAATATATTAGTATATCGTCCACTTTGCTTAATTGAATCTCCCTTCTATATGGTTAATATTTGGAGGTTATAATTCTGCTGCTATAGGTATCTCTCCTTTTAGTGATATACTTCATCCTTATGTTATTATTATAGTATCTTAATTGAGTAAACTATGATTAGATGGTTTGGTATGGATAAAGAGTGTATGATAGAATTAAGATTCCTTGATATGATTAACCAATTATATATCTGCAATGTATGCCATTGATTAGTGATATTGCTATTAGCAACTGATTGGGGTTGCGTTTTAGACTGGTTGAGCTGCCGGACGGGGGGGAGAGACGGCGGGTGGTGTGACCTTTCCATGTTTGCCTCGGCTTCTTCCGGCAGTTGCGGTGGTAGCTTGGTTTGTTCTTATCCCTGCGGTCACCCCCTCCCTAGTGGGTACGTATCCCCGTCAGTTGTTCCACTAATTACTAAAGAATTTATATCGAATAAAATATAAGTCATCTAATAGAAAACTGTTTGGTGTTTTATAACATTGTAATTAATTTGCTTTATACTGCCTAAATTCTATACTGACTGATTTGAACTTTAGTTACAGACATTTTAATTACTGCTCGCTACTGTGTATATGTTTTATAGTTTTTTCTCCTGATCTTTTTTACGATAATCCTTTTTTATGATAATCTTTTTAACATTAGTATATTCTTTTTATAAATAAAGTCTATTTAGAATATATATATATCTGTATTAAAGAAAAGTAAGATAAAAGATGTCTATAGAGTTGTTGTTATAAAAAGGTGTATAAGATTGATAGTAATGTGTTACACCTGAATATATGATGTGAACAATCAGTGCGTATAAAAAGACATCGCTGGAGACACTGACCACACCCCCTGACGAAGTCATACAGTGACGAAACGCGTTGGGCGTGGCCTAGACGAAGACGTGTTCGTTCCAACCAAGAACACTTGTTCCGTAAGCTGAGACGCTGACCTGATAATTACTGCATGCCGGCAACCTAAGAGACGGACCGCTGTGAGTGACACTGGATACAGCGCTTCCGATTTCCATGAGCCGGTGATTTTAAACCTTGATGTATGTGAGCCTGTTACTTGTAGTAAATCTACTTTATATCTTGATTCACTGAGTGCGCCTTCATCATTTTCTTTCAGTTTACATTAACAGTGTGGTTACACTGTTTAGAAGAGCTAGCACCGACATCAGAAATTACATACGGATTGTATGGACTTTTAAGGACGTTAACATTGATTGCACAACCTCCTTCTTCTCGCAATATATTTATATATATATATATATATATATATATATATATATATAGGAAATCACAACAGCACTCAAAGCCTATGTATATAAAGCAAAAAATGGTGGTGCAAGGCAGCAATAAATATAAAACACTCACTTCTCCAGTGATGCAGAAAAAGTAGACAAGCCAGCACTCACGTGTAGATGAAAGAAAAGCAGGATTTATTCCTTAACCAAACGGCATGGTGAAGTACAGCAAACACAGCCCGACAGCTGTTTCAACCGACTGGTCTTCCTCAGGGGCTAACCGCACTGTTGTCAGAACACGAAATATAAGCCTCAAATGGCACCACAATCAACCCAGCAGCATCAGGACGTGGGCTGAGACAAGTCCGGGCATGTCTAAAGCATCCCCTGCTGTCTCCTCCCACTTCATGAAACTGGTAACTAAGCTAAACAAACCCGGTGTCATGCATAGCAACGGCTCCGGAGTGCGGCGGGTGGTCTCAGCAGCCTGACTAGTAAATGGCATGCTGATAGTGAGGGGAATTGCAAGGACGCTGTATATCAAAACAGAAGTGAATGAAATGAAGTGATGTGTTTAAAAAAAGTGAAAGGAATAGTGCTGAAGCTCCGCAGAACAGGGTTCCCTGAATGTGCTGGCTAGAAAGTGCAAGGTGCAAAAAGCAGGAAGGAATGACAGGTCTAATAGAAATAATAGCAGGTGACACAAGGACAACCTTCAAAACAACCTACTGCAAAGCAATGCCCACTTGTTATGGCAATCAATATAAATAAGAATATATGTGCAAAAAGAATCCAAACTACCCTATTGGGGAGAAAACCCACAGAATGCACAATGTCCGCTGCCTTGTGGTATTAAGTGAGTTACTCACTTAATACCACAAGGCAGCGGACATTGTGCATTCTGTGGAGAGATAAAACAACAAAAGTATACATAAAGTTTCCATATGGAGTTCAAAAGAGAAATCTCAAATGTTAGTGAAGCCATCCAAACTCACCAATACTGCATCCACTATCCTACTTCATGCTGGCAGTATCATCAAGGCATTGTGGCAGGATATTTATAGGAAAAAAGCACAGGAAGTGCTTAATACCTGGAAAAACAGGTACTCACACAGCTACCTCTCTAACAGCAAATTACACATACCGATCAGCTCAAAGTATAAATCTTGTTATACACTGAGCGGATTGGTATGTGTAATTTGTTGTTAGAGAGGTAGGTGTGTGAAAACTTGGTATATTTAGTCCTGTATGCTTGATATCGCCAGCATGAAGTAGGATAGTTGATGCGGTCTTGTTGAGTTTGGAGGCTGTATGTGTGTGTATATATTAGAGATGAGCGGGTTCTTCCCGCCTTGCTCAGTTAACACGAACGCGCCCGAACGTCATCATCCCGCTGTTTGATTCTCGCAAGATTCGTAGTCTATATAAAGAGCCGCGCGTCACCGCCATTTTCACTCGTGCATTGGAGATTGAACGGAGAGGACGTGGCTGCGTTCTTTCCCTGAAAAGCTCCGTAATCTGTGCTCAGTGTGCTGCAAATATCTGTGCTCAGTGTGCTGCAAATATCTGTGCTCAGTGTGCTGAAAATATCTATGTTCTCTGCCTGAAAACACTCCATATCTTTGCTCAGTGTGCTGCAAATATCTGTGCTCAGTGTGCTGCATTGTGGGGACTGGGGACCACCAGTATATAATTATAGTAGTACAGTACAGTAGGCCATTGCTGTATCTTGCAGCTCTGTATCAAGTATACTATCCATATCTGTGCTGCATTATTGTGAGCAGTATATAATAGGACAGTGCAGCATTTTGGTGACCAGCAGTATACATATAGTACAGTACAGTAGGCCATTGCTGTATCTTGCAGCTCTGTGTCAAGTATACTATCTCTGTGCTGCATTATTGTGAGTAGTATATAGTAGGACAGTGCAGCATTTTGGTGACCAGCAGTATACATATAGTACAGTACAGTAGCCCATTGCTGTATCTTGCAGCTCTGTGTCACTTCTAGTATCCTGATCAGTGCTCAATATCTGCTGCATTGTTGTGACCAGTATGTATACTGTACTGTGCGACGTGTGTTATACACCTGCTGATTTTATACATCCTGTAATCTGTACTGAGCGATGTGTGAGATACACCTGGGGATTATACACCCTGTATACTGTACCGTGCAATGTTTGTGATACACCTGGTGATTATACACCCTGTATACTGTACTGAGCGATGTGTGAGATACACTTTAGGATTATACACCCTATATGCTGTACTGTGCGATGTGTGTTATACACCTGGTAATTATACATCCTGTAATCTGTACTGAGCGATGTGTGAGATACACCTTGGGATTATACACCCTATATACTGTACTGTGTGATGTGTGAGACACACCTGGGGATTGTACACCCTATATACTGTACTGTGTGATGTGTGAGATACACCTGGGGATTATACACCCTGTATACTGTACTGAGTGATGTGTGAGATACACCTTGGGATTATACACCCTATATACTGCACTGTGCGACGTGTGTTATACACCTGGTGATTATACATCCTGTAATCTGTACTGAGCGATGTGTGAGATACACCTGGGGATTATACACCCTGTATACTGTACCGTGCAATGTTTGTGATACACCTGGTGATTATACACCCTGTATACTGTACTGAGCGATGTGTGAGATACACCTTGGGATTATACACCCTATATGCCGTACTGTGCGATGTGTGTTATACACCTGGTGATTATACATCCTGTAATCTGTACTGAGCGATGTGTGAGATACACCTTGGGATTATACACCCTATAAACTGTACTGTGGGATGTGTGAGATACACCTGGGGATTGTACACCCTATATACTGTACTGAGCGATGTGTGAGATACACCTTGGGATTATACACCCTATATACTGTACTGTGTGATGTGTGATATACACCTGGGGATTGTACACCCTATATACTGTACTGTGTGATGTGTGAGATACACATGGGGATTATACACCCTATATACTGTACTGTGCGATGTGTGTGATACACCTGGTAATTAATTATACACCCTGTATACTGTACTGTGCGACGTGTGTTATACACCTGGTGATTATACATACTGTAATCTGTACTGAGCGATGTGTGAGATACACCTTGGGATTATACACCCTATATACTGCACTGTGCGACGTGTGTTATACACCTGGTGATTATACATCCTGTAATCTGTACTGAGCGATATGTGAGATACACCTGGGGATTATACACCCTATATACTGTACTGTGTGATGTGTGAGATACGCCTGGGGATTATACACCCTATATACTGTACTGAGCGATGTGTGAGATACACCTTGGGATTATACACCCTATATACTGTACTGTGTGATGTGTGATATACACCTGGGGATTGTACACCCTATATACTGTACTGTGTGATGTGTGAGATACACATGGGGATTATACACCCTATATACTGTACTGTGCGATGTGTGTGATACACCTGGTAATTAATTATACACCCTGTATACTGTACTGTGCGACGTGTGTTATACACCTGGTGATTATACATACTGTAATCTGTACTGAGCGATGTGTGAGATACACCTGGGGATTATACACCCTATATACTGTACTAAGCGATGTGTGAGATACACCTGGGGATTATACACCCTATATACTGTACTGTGCGATGTGTGTTATACACCTGGTGATTATACATCCTGTAATCTGTAGTAAGCGATGTGTGAGATACACCTGGGGATTATACACCCTATATACTGTACTGTGTGATGTGTGTGATACACCTGGGGATTATACACCCTATATTATTATTATTATCCTTTATTTATATTTATTTATATAGCGCCACAAGGGTTCCGCAGTGCCCAATTACAGAGTACATAAATAATCAAACAGGAAAACAGCAATTTACAGTTGATGACAGTATAGGACAAGTACAGGGTAAATAAACATAGTTACATCAGCAGATGACACTGGAATAAGTATCAGGTGGCAAAAGACTGCTGGATGTGGTACAGTTGAAGATTATTAAAGTAAGACAAAGGATAAGCACATGAGGGAAAAGGGCCCTGCTCGTGAGAGTTTACAATCTAAAGGGGAGGGGTAGACAGACATGGGTGACACAGACGGGGTACATAGAGAACGTGGAAAAGAGGGTTAGGATGAGAATTGGCTGGGTTTGATGAAGAAGTGGACCCCCAGAAGGCACAAATCAATACTTAACATTGCAACATTTTACTGGGCTATGTTGGAGAAAATTAAAAATAGGGGGAAATAAAAAATAAAAAAAGAATCGATAACTTCTACCACTTTCAAAAAGGTCAGTGGAAGCTGAAATAATGGACAACTACCTCATGGAAGCCAGATACAGTATAACAAACAGTACTTAGCAGAGTTAGGAATGAGTGCTTATGAAATACAGTAACATTTTGTCATAATATTTCAGAAACTGCATGGCTGGTCTCTTGCACTCTTTTGCTCTAATACACCACCTGCTTTAGGATTTTTATTCAAAAACATTATAGGGTATATTTACTAAAATTCGTATTTTTTTGAATGAGGTTAAAGTTCAAACACGAATGACATCGAATGTGTGAATTTGCAACTTTTTAAATTTTTTTACGCCTCATTTACTATGCTGTCGTATTCTGCATTTTCATTTTTTCCGATGTCAATTTCATTCGTATTTTCGGACAGTGTTTTACGGGAGTGAATAGTAAAACACTGCCGACATTAACACAATGAATCTCGGCCGAATCTGTGAGATCCGTGCAGGGCTTCATTGTGCACCTTTAAAAAAAATTAAAGTGTTAAAAATCAAGAAAAAAATTGCGTGGGGTACCCCCTCCTAAGCAAAACCAGCCTCGGGCTCTTTGAGCCAGTCCTGGTTGAAAAAATATGTGGAAAAAATTGACAGGGGTTTCCCCATATTTAAACAACCAGCACCGGGCTCTGCGCCTGGTCCTGGTGCAAAAAATATGGGGGACAAAAAGCGTAGGGGTCCCCCGTATTTTTTGAACCAGCACTAGGCTCCACTAGTCAGAGAGATAATGCCACAGCCGGGGGACACTTTTATCTTGATCCCTGTGGCCCTGGCATTAAATCACTAACTAGTCACCCCTTGCCAGGGTACCCTGGAGGAGTGGGAACCCCTTAAATCAAGGGGTCCCCCCCTCCAGCCACCCAAGGGCCAGGGGTGAAGCCAAGTGGCTGATAGCCAAGTGTAAAAATAATAATATTGTTTTTTGTAGCAGTACTACAAGTCCCAGCAAGCCTCCCCCGCAAGATTGTACTTGGAGAAACACAAGTACCAGCATGCGGTGGAAAAACGGGCCCGCTGTTACCTGAAGTACTACTACAAAAAAAATACCCAACAAAAAACAGAACACACACACCGTGACAGTAAAACTTTATTACATACATTCACACCTACATACACACATACTTACCTATGTTCACATGAGGCTTGGTCCACTTCTCCACGTAGAATCCACAGGGTACCTGTAAATAAAATTATACTCACACAATCCAGAGTAGCTCTGTCCTCTTTGTAATCCACGTACTTGGCAAAAAAACAAACCGGAAAACCCGAACCACGCTCTGAAAGGGGTCCCATGTTTACACATGGGATCCCTTTTCCCGACTGCTGGGACCCCCCGTGACTCCTGTAAAAGAGGGTCCCTTTAGCCAATCAGGGAGTGCCACGTCTTGGCACTCTCCTGATTGGCTGTGCGCTCCTGAGCTGAGAGTCAGTCAGCGCACGGCAGAGATACAATGTAGGGCATAGGCGATACATTGTATCCAATGGTGGGAACTTTGCAGTCAGCTGTAGACCACAAGAGTGACCTCACATAACCTCGCGGTCTACCGCTGACCGCAAAGTTCACACCATTGGATACAATGTAGCGCCTATGCGCTACATTGTATCTCTGCCGTGTGCTGCCTGACTGTCAGCTCAGGAGCGCACAGCCAATCAGGAGAGTGCCAAGACGTGACGCTCCCTGATTGGCTGAAGGGACCCTCTTTGACAGGAGTCATGAGGGGTCCCGGCAGTCGGGGAAAGGGGTCCCATGTGTAAACATGGGACCCCTTTCAGTGCGTGGTCCGGGTTTTGCGTTTTATTGTTTTGCCAAGTACGAGGATTACATGAAGAAGAGGACCGATCTACACTGGATTGTTGTGAGTATAATTTTATTGACAGGTACCCCATGGATTCTACTTGGAGAATGGGACCGACTGCTTCGTGTCAACATAGGTAAGTATGTGTGTGTCGGTATGCATGTATGTAATAAAGTTTTACTATCACAGTGTGTGTGTACTGTTTTTATTTTGGTATTTTTTTGCAGTAGAACTACAGGTACCAGCGGACCCGTTTCTTACCTCGCATGCTGGTACTTGTGGTTATCCAAGTACCAGCTTGCGGGGGAGGCTTGCTGGGACTTGTAGTTCTACTACAAAAAACAATATTCTTTATTTTTACACTTGGCTATCAGCCCCCCATCCACCGCCCTTGGATGGGGGGGACAGCCTCAGGCTTCACCCCTGGCCCTTGGGTGGCTGGAGGGGGGGGCTTTATTTAAGGGGTTCCCACTCCTCCAGGGTACCCTGGCCAGGGGTGACTAGTTAGTGATTTAATGCCAGGGCCGCAGGGACCAAGATAAAAGTGTCCCCCGGCTGTGGCATTATCTCTCTGACTAGTGGAGCCCGGTGCTGGTTCAAAAAATACAGGGGACCCCTACGCTTTTTGTCCCCCGTATTTTTTGCACCAGGACCAGGTGCAGAGCCCGGTGCTGGTTGTTTAAATATGGGGGAACCCCTGTAATTTTTTCCCCATATTTTTTCAACCAGGACCAGCTCAAAGAGCCCGAGGCTGGTTTTGCTTAGGGGGGGGGACCCCACGCAATTTTTTTTCCAGATTTTAAACACTTTCCCACCCCTTCCCACTGATAAACATGCACGGATCTCATGGATCCCTGCATGACTATCAGAACACGGTAAAAAAAAACGGTCTGTTTTAAAACTGCTTTTTTTTACGATTTGTATTTTTTCACGGCAGTGTTTGGCTATTGCCGTCAGTGTTTGTGAAATACAATTATTAGTAAATTACCGAGTTCTATACCTAAACAGCCGTGTTTGACCGATGGTGTATTAATTCGTATTTTTTTCTATGACTACCAAAAAAATACGAATGCCCTCATCACTGCCGAGATTTGAGTTTAGTAAATTCCCGAGATGACACTTTGAAGAAAAAACACCAAATCGGTGTAAATATACCCCTATGTCTCCATAATCCCAAAAACGTCAGTCTTCTTGGAAAGTGGTTTGTTCCTTTGTAAGGGAAAGAGAACAAACGATCTCAAACAACGGTTTCTCAATTTCTTTTTCCTCTGGGAAGGGATTGTGGATTCGCAGGAATATTTTAGCATTTCTGTAATTAGAAAGCAGCGACTTTCTACAAATGTTTACGAATAATTCCAGTGATTTTGTCATTTTCTTCCAGTTATTTGGACCAATAATACCATTGATTAGAACGAATAATTCCAGTGATTTTGTCATTTTCTTCCATTGATTTGGACCAATAATACCATTGATTAGAACGAATAATTCCTGTGATATTGAGGTGTTTGTGTCGCTTAGCTTAGCCATCCAGCGACCACAGTGCACCTCTTTTTCTCTTTTCTTTGCATCATGTGCTGTTTGGGGCCAATTTTTTTAAGTGCCATCCTGTCTGACACTGCAGTGCCACTCCTAGATGGGCCAGGTGTTTATGTCGCCCTCTTGGGTCTCTTTGCTTAGTCATCCAGCAACCTCGGTGCAAATTTTAGGACTAAAAATAGTATTGTGAGGTGTGAGGTGTTCAGAATAGACTGGAAATGAGTGGAAATTGTGGTTATTGAGGTTAATAATACTATAGGATCAAAATTACTCCCAAAGTTTATGATTTAAGCTGTTTTTGAGGGGTTTTTGAAAAAAAAACACCCGAATCCAAAACACACCCGAATCCGACAAAAAAATTTCAGGGAGGTTTTGCCAAAACGCGTCCGAATCCAAAACACGGCCGCAGAACCGAATCCAAAACCAAAACACAAACCCCGAAAGATTTCCGGTGCACATCTCTAGTATATATACTGAGACTAGGCATTTCTCTTTAAATACATATTTATATAAAGAGAAATGCCTAGTCTTGCACTAGATTGAAACTGAGCAGCACCTCATGAACAACCCTCTGTTAGAATGGGTTCAAAGGATAGATAAAAAGAACAGATCAGGCGTAACTTGTGAAGGATGCACATGTCTCTAGCTACTGATGCACTTTGAAAATTGATTCACCAGGAGCGAACTAGAAATATATTCAGGTTTATTCAATTCCCTTTGTTTTAAGCCATAATCTTTGAGGATTTTGGACTGAAGTTTACTGGACCTTCAAAAGGATCATCTAATTAGGATCCTCCCACACATACATGTTTGCAAACTACTCCAATTTAGCGGTAGTTACGAGCACTACTGTTTTTTCCTTATGATATATATCAATTGTTTGCATTTATCCCTGATGAAGTCGTTCTGACAAAACATGTTGGGTGTTTTATCTATATCTACTGTATCCTCCAATATTTGAGGCTTCATGTCATTTAGGAATGGACAAGATCCTGAAAATGTTCTCCTAAAACTGGAAGTTTTGACTTGATGTACACTTTGCTCTTGAATATCAACTTGTATACCTTTTTATGATACTGTAATGTGTCTATAAAAATCTTCTAATAAATCAAATGTTTCGATCAGGTGATTTTGTGTAAAACCATTCATGAGGTGTGAGGTGGCCTTTCATAACACTAATTTAAGCACACTCTAACCTTTTCTTATATATATATATATATATATATATATACATATATATACACACACACACTGTATATCTATCTATCCATCTATCTATCTACCATGTGCATATACATTTACATATATGTATATATATTATATAGAAATAATTATTTTAAGTTATTTATATCTATTTACCATAGTTTGAAGAAAACGTCTGTCACAGAATCTAAAGAAACATGCGAGTTTAGTATTGGTTTTAAATACCCTTTTTATCTGAAGAATTAACATCCACATAAATCCCTATCACACGTAATCTGACTTTTGCCCCTGATGAAGTCATTGAGACGAAAAGCGTAGGGTTCAACAATCTACATTGATCATGCACAGGGTTGGACTAGCCCACAGGGGAACAGGGGAAACCACTGGTGGGCCCCACTGCCTGTGGCCCCAACCTCCTCTAAGGAATCAGGTTCCAGACTGTTCACTTGAATTATACATTATACATATATTACCTTATATTGCACAGGACTATGGTGTATTCTCTACAGTGAATTTCTGTTATTAATCTGGTACATTATAATTCATGCACTAGCAGTCCATGCACTCTTTAATGGTTAGCCAAGACTCTGAAGTCTGGCCACACCCCTAAACATGGGCCCCTAAAATGCATTCCCTCGGTGGGCCCTTTATGCTCCAGTCCGACACTGATCATGTAGGTGTATATGAGAATTTCACCCTGAGCTCACACCTATCAAGGTGAGGGTGTACTGTTTTCCAACTCCTCAATACTGGCATGATCATGAATTGATTGGTGTGTATATTTTATATTTTTTATGTATGAATTGTCTACCACTTTTATACATTGTCAATAAATGATATTCTATATATCAAAAATTGAGTACTAATAGCTGTCTATTTTTGGGTGATATTCCTTTGGTGAGAGGCTTCTTTTCAGGAAATTCTGTACTGATCCCTCCATAAGGAAGATCTGCACTCTACTGAATGACTGTACTGACCCTCATGGGGGTAAATTTACTAAGATGGGAGTTCTGTTTAAGATGGGATGTTGCCTATAGCAACCAATCTCAGTCTACTTCTCATTTATTTAGCACCTTCTAGCAGATAATCAGAAAATACACTAAGCGCTTAGGTGAGTGAGACTGCAATATGATCGTCAGCTGCCTCTTGTACAAGGGGATTGCCAATCCCTTAATCCACAAAAATACCAAAAAAAAAACAAGTGGCGCTTAACAATCATATAGTATAAAATATTTAATAAGAATGCACATAAAATACAATGCAACAACCTCCCGGGGGTGTAATACAATTATTAAAACATCACAATAATGTTGTATAACCGTATGATAAATACGAGCACCTGGTGTTTAATTAAAGTGCAGGTTGGAAACGTAAAATTAGCCACTGTTAACACAAAAGTCTCAGGATTATACAAGAAACAATATGTACACACTTAAATGTGCAGCTACAGAATGATTTCCAGATATGTAGCTCACAGTGGCATGCCCACAGGATAATACCCGTGACCCCGCTGAGGCTCTGGTGTACATAATTTCCCTGGCTAACGGGACAGCACCAGGGAGCAGGAATCGAAAGCTCCTGCCCAGCGGTAACAGGTTCATTTACCTTATTTTTATTTTTATTTGTACTTTTTTCAACATCCGTTTACACTGCTCATATTTGTTGAACAAACACACTTCAACCCGGGTCACGGGTATTATCCTGTGGGCATGCCACTGTGAGCTACATATCTGGAAATCATTCTGTAGCCGCACATTTAAGTGTGTACATATTGTTTCTTGTATAATCCTGAGACTTTAGTGTTAACAGTGGCTAATTTTACGTTTCCAACCTGCACTTTAATTTAACACCAGGTGCTCGTATTTATCATACGGTTATACAACATTATTGTGATGTTTTAATAATTGTATTACACCCCCGGGAGGTTATTGCATTGTATTTTATGTTCATTCTTATTAAATATTTTATACTATATGATTGTTAAGCGCCACTTGGTTTTTTTTGGTATTCTAGCAGATAATACCTGGAATCTGATTGGTTGCCATGGGCAACATCCCATCTTAAATAGAACTCCCATTTTAGTAAATTTACCCATGGTGTAAACCACCCATAATTGTTTATGTGCAGAATCCACAGTATTGTATACACGAGCGCACTGGGATATTTTCTGTATATATCTGTTAATAAGAACCATCACTAAAAGGGGTTCTTTCCTTTGTGCTGCTCCTTTATAGCGCAATATAAGAGTATTTGTTTTTGTAAATATATATATATATGTATTTTATATATATATATATATATATATATATATATATATTATACACACACACACACACATTTAATAAAGAACAAAACAACAGCCTCCCCCACACATGGAGGGTGATTCAGACCTGATCGTAGATTTGCTAAGTTTAGCACATTTATGATCAGCTTCCCTGACATGCGGGGGGACGCCCAGCACAGGGCTAGTCCACCCCGCATGTCAGGGCTGACTCCCCCGCACAAGTACAAAACCATAGCACAGCGGTGATGCTTTTGTACTGGATGAGTAGCGAAAACGCACTGCACCGATGAGGTCTCAATTAGCCCCAATGTATGCCACACTTAGCTTACACGTATATTTTTCCACATATTTACATACAGACACAGTACACATACACATAAATTCATGTCACACTTACACATATATTTTTCCACACATACTCACATACAGACAGACTTCATATACACACCCAAATGTATCCCACAGGGACACATTTTTACACATAACCTTTATCCCCCAACACTCCAAAGGCATATTTTGAAACTCACACACATATAATAGAATAGTCCATATACACACACATTTATTAAAGAAGAGGACAATTACACCCTTCCTTACACACACACACACACACACACACACGCATGCACACACGCACGGACGCACGCATGCACACACAGACACACACACACAGTTGTATGCTCACTTACACATGTATTTTTCTACACACATTCACACACAGACACACTTAGGCCCTCATTCCGAGGTGATCGCTAGCTGCCGTTGTTCGCAGCACAGCGATCAGGCTAAAAATCAGCACTTCTGCGCATGCGTATGGGCCGCAGTATGTACGCGTGAAGTACTTTCACACAAAATTATGCAGTTTCACACAAGGTCCAGCGACGCTTTTCAGTCGCTATGCTGATTGGTGAGTGGTTGACAGGAAGTGGGTGTTTCTGGGTGGTAACTGACCATTTTCCGGGAGTGTGCTAAAAAACGCAGTCGTGTCAGGTAAAAACGCAGGCGTGCCTGGGGAAACGGGGGAGTGGCTGGCTGAACGCAGGGTGTGTTTGTGACGTCAAAGCAGGAACTAAACAGAATGAAGTGATCGCAAGGAAGGAGTAGGTCTGGAGCTGCTCAGAAACTGCATGAAAAAATGTCAGCACTGTTCTGCTAACCTTTCGTTCGCACTTCTGCTAAGCTAAGATACACTCCCAGAGGGCGGCGGCTTAGCTTGTGCACTGCTGCTTAAAGCAGCTAGCGAGCGATCAACTCTGAATGGGGGCCTTAGTACAGACACACCCAAATGTATGCCACACTGTTATATTTTTGCACATAACCCCAAGCATTTTTTTATCTGGTGGGTGTAGAAGGCAGGGAGCAGGATGGATGCTGGCTGAGGTAAGAGAAGTGAGTCGGAAGAGAGGAGGTCGGGAGACAGGAGAGGAGGGGCCAGCCAGTATAGGAGCTCATCTCATTGCAGGCTTGTCCCAGTGGAGGGGCCCCAACAATCCTGGACTGCAGTTGCATAGGTAAGGATGGCTGCAGGGCCGGTGCTAGGGTGTTCGACGCCACCCTGCAAACTATAAATTTGCGCCCTCCCATACTTTACAGAGGGACAGCGCTTGTCAATAAAAGGATGTGATCTCAAAAGGAAGGGACGTGGCCACACAATAGTACCCCCATTTAAAACACCCCCAGTAGTGGCGCTGCTTACACATAACGCCCCAGTTGTATCACAACTTACACATAATTCCCCAGTAGTAGGCCGCTTCCACATAATGACCCCAGTAGTAGCGCCGCTTACACATAACGCCCCCAGTAGTAGCGCAGCTCATATGTAATGCCCCCAGTAGTAGCACCGCTTACACATAATACCCCAGTAGTAGCGCAGCTTCCACATAACGACCCCAGTAGTAGCCCCACTTACACATATCTCCCCCAGTAGTAGCACAGCTTACAAATAACGCACCCAGTATTAGCGCAGCTTACAAATAGTGACCACAGTAGTAGCGCCCCTTACACATAAAGCCCCCAGTAGTAGCACAGCTTATATATAACTCCCCCAGTAGTAGCACAGCTTACACATAATGCCCCAGTAGTAGCGCCACTTACACATAATGCCCTAGTAGTAGCACAGCTTACAAATAACGCCCCCAGTACAGCGCCGCTTAAACATAACACCCCCAGTAGTAGCGCAGCTTACACGTAACGCCCCAGTAGTAGCTGCGCTTACGCATAACGCCCCGAGTAGTAGCGCAGCTTACACGTAACAGCACAGTAGTAGCGCAGCTTACAAATAACGCCCCCACTAGTAGCGCAGCTTACACATAACACCCTAGTAGTAGCACAGCTTATGAATAATGCCCACAGAAGTGCAGTTTAATCACATTTTTGCCCCCCCAAACACATACATAAATACACACACACACACACACACACACACACACACACACACTTACTCACTCTCCCTTCATTTACTTATCAGTCTGGCTGGCAGGATCTGGAGCAGCATGTCCTCTGTGGTACTGCAGTCTTCTGACCCCGTGTAGCCCTGCCCCCTTTTTGTCCATGTAGCCCCGCCCTCTTTTTGGCCATGTAGCTCTGCCCCCCTTCGTCTGATCAGTTAGTCACTGTTACAGGAGGGGGAGAGGAGGCTTTAAGCTGCCAGCGCCACTGCCTGTCATACAGTGACAGGCACAGCAGCCAGCAGCAGCAGGGAGGCCAGATGCAGCAGCGGGGATGCAGTGCAGAGAAAGAGCCTCTCCTCCCTGGCGCCTACCTGCACTGCATCCCTTTGCTGAGCGGGTAGCGCCGGGTCTGGCTGGCTGCTTTGTGACCGCGCACTGTGACCCTGACCAAACTGCTCCAGCCCTGAAACACTGCATTTGAGGACACACTGAATGGGTGTCAGAGTTCAGAGAGGCCAGGAGCACACACTGCAATGCCTCCTGGTCGCAAGCTATGTACAAGCAAAGCATGGCTGCAGCCCGGGGAGTACAGTGCAAGCTGCGGAACTGAGTGACCTCTCTTGCTTGATGTTTTCTTCACTGAGGTACGTGTCGTCACGTCCCTGGCGTTGGGGCACATATATCTCCTTCGTTATGGGTGGGGCCTCTTTTCATTACAGCAGCCGTACTGATTGGTGTGAGGGGAACGCCTGTCATCTATGGCCCTGCACCTCCTTGGCGCATAACCAAGTCACAGCTTTTGTGCATAACAGGCAGCCAAGGGGGGCGGGCCAACAGATGACAGGCGGCCCTGCATGCCGATCAGCCCACCGGGGATCCCCACGGTCTATGTAATGGCCAACCTGGGCATGGTGCTAACTCATATTAAGGTGATGTAGTTATGATCCTAGCAGTCGGCATCCCGGTGGTCAGCATAACGGCCGCCAGAATGCTGGCAGTGGGCCCAGGACTATTCCCACTTGAAATTATTTTGTCACAATCTTTCTTAAAGAGGCAATCCTTCATTCCGAAATCCCCACGAATCGCGGCATGGCACTGATTTGCTCCGGGTAGGTGTTATCAATGGTGGCCATTTATTCAGTGTAGGGGTGGAGGGGGAGTGATGGACATCAGAGGTATCCAGTGGCAGGGTGCAGGGGGGGAGCAGCCTGGGATCCATAGCAGCTGCTCCCCCTGCACCCTCGGTAGTTATGCCACTGATTACAGCTTTAATACTTAAACATTTCAACACAGAATGTTTTTTTACAGATATTGAGAATATTTTATTACAAATACTGTACTAAAATATCCAACTCTTTATAAATGTTACAAACAATATAATATCTGCAGCATTTGTTAATAAAATAAGACAGCATTGATGTTAAATTATACTGTATAACCTTATATTAAATCAAATAATTGAGCATATGAACAAAGGGAGAACTGAATATTTATGTGGAAGTTCATTTTAGAGAAATAAGACTAGGGTGGTCATTCAGAGTTGTTCGCTCGTTGCCGTTTTTCGCAGGTGGAAAATGCGCATGCACATGGTACGCAGCACGCATGCGCTAAGTTATTTATCACAAAACTTCGTAGATTTACACAAGCTTGAGCGCCGTTTTTTCATCGCTCGAATGATTGTAGTGTGATTGACAGGAAGTGGGTGTTTCTGGGCGGAAACTGCCCGTTTTCAGGGAGTGTGCTAAAAAACGCAGGCGTGCCAGGTAAAAACGCAGGAGTGGCTGGGAAAACGGGGGTGTGGCTGGCCGAACGCCGGGCGTGTTTGTGACATCAAACCAGGAACTAAACGGACTGAGGTGATCGCAATCTAGGAGTAGGTCTGGAGCTACTCAGAAACTGCAAGGAATTATTTAGTAGCAGTTCTGCTAACCTTTTGTTCGCTATTCTGCTAAGATAAGATACACTCCCAGAGGGCGGCTGCCTAGCGTTTGCAATGCTGCTAAAAGCAGCTAGCGAGCGAACAACTCGGAATGAGGGCCAATATCCACAGCTTCATTTAATCCTTTAGGGGAAAGGGTGTCGAGTGTATATATCCTGAATGTTTCTCTTTTTGCTAATAAAAGGCCTTTACTTCCTTCTCTGGGGTTCTGTCTGATGTGTATTAACATAGTGAAAGAGTAGTTATTAGTATTATTAGTGGAGCCATGTTGCTCTAGAAAATGTCTGGATAAACTATGGACTAATGGTCTAATTTTGTTAGCCATACAGGGTCTGGTTCACACCCTGGCAGACCCAATGTTAGATACAATAAATATCCAATCTCTAATCATCCCATTAATCCAAATGATCAGAATAGGTAAAATTATTGGCAACAAGTTATATATTGTAGGAGAAGAAAACCATCTAATAGGTCTCCCCATCAATGGAGAGAGAGACAGCAACACCTGCTTTACCATAGTGTTCAAAGAAATCATTACCCGGCCCACAACGTAAGGAATAGAGAAAGAATTCCATCATTCAGGAACAGATATGAGGTTCTGAGATCGCCTACCCCATATAAAAAAAAAAAAAATAAGAATATAACAGAGCATAGGTACAAAAAACAGCATCTAAACATACCTCAAGTTCATAGCACAAAACATTCCTATACTGTATCTCCACAAACTGAGCAGGATAAATTGTGATCATTGTTTATATGGCACAACAGATTCCGTAGCACATGACATAATCCTAATGAAATGACAAACATTAAAAAGTGTATGTACAGTAACTGTAACGTGAGTACAGTAATAGGGTAAAGCCACACCTGTTTTTTATTGTTAGGCATAAGTATGCCCATTTATATGCTTGAAGATTATATTTTAACATAAAATATTAAGGGCTACGTTATAATCTTACAAGATATTCTTTCTTTCTGATTTGTCAAGAGTGCGCCCAAAAAGAAGTCTTCTTTCTTTTCTCTTGGTTTTGTAAGCAATTACTGACTTTATGGTGCACCACCAACAGTATAAACCGTAGGCCTTGTGGCTTGTTACCAGATAATTGTTGGTCAATACTATGATTAGTTTTCTATAAGCCACTGACCAGTGCAGAACCAAACCTGATCTCTTGTTAATACATATGTGTGCTGAGTTTTCTCATTTTTATATTTATGCACAGTTAATATTCCACTGCTTAGGGGCACCTGTCCCCATTATTTCCTCAATATCTAGAAAGTGTGTCTTATTCATCTGAATTGCCCTAGAGTCATACTACTCATTCTTTATAAGTATGAGCACCTTTTCATTAAAGATGAACTTGTTAATAACAACAAACAAATTGACATGCTGTAGAGCAGTGATGGCTAACCTTGACACTCCAGCTGTTGTGTAGAGGGTGACCTGTTTCTCAACACACTCACTGATCATTCCAACAGGATGATGAATTACATAGACTCAAAAGTGCCCTACAGAGATGCACATGAATCTCTTGGGATATTACAACTCTAACTACGCTAAACACAAGATCACTCCTAGGGGTTTGAGACCCATTGTATTTCCAGCATTATCCCTGGCCACGGAGAACCTCAGATAAGAGTGGGAAGCAAAATTATTGAAATACTCACATGACCTGATACAACTATTAATTAAGCCTGACAACTTAATCCTGGATCAATGTGAAAAAACAATTGAGGAACTGGGCAAAAAGCTAGAACCCTGGGAGAAGGAGACCACATTTCAGTCAGCATTTGAATGTAACAGAAAAGATCTAGACCAATATGAACAAACAATTATAGATCGTAAGTGAGACAAATTCAGTAGAGATAGACGTGACTTTGTCTCAGGTAATATTTTCAAGTAGAAAACCCAGCCCCCCTATAATCAGTATAGGAGACAACAGAGAGACTACAGCTCATCCGAAATCAAATCATTAGCAGGAGAAGAATCTCTATATGAACCAAGAGGGTCATCTGAACTTCAACAGAGAAATAGTGAGCTGTTCAATGAATCTACTTTTTTAGGAAGAAGCCAGCGTACAAGGGGAAGATACAAAATAAGAGGAAGAGGAGGAGAGGGGGCCACAAACACAGAAGCATGGGACATCCCAAGAACCTTTCAATATCTGATGAGAACAAATCAGCGAAAATAGAGCCCCCTGACACCAACCTTCTCCATATCATCAATCTCTCCGAGAGGGTTCTGACTAAGGAACAGACGGATGTATTGAGCAAAGGTCTCTCTGTTTCACCCACAGGACCTTTCAATAGGTTCATATGGGAGAAGGATTTAAGACTAAACACTAAAATGTTAAAAAAGAAGAACATTGGGCCATTAAAGGGCGAGTTGGACGTCTTGATTAATGATGATAGGAAAAAAGCAGATTTATTGAATAAATTCTTTTCTTCAGTATTCACTAGAGAAGACAGGTTGACGAGAGTAGAGCACAACATAAACTACAATAACGACCCATTGCTAAGTAATTGGTTAAACGAGGAAGTAGTCCGGGAGATAAATAAATCTCCTGAGCCGGATGGACTTTACTCCAGGGTTCTTATCGAACTTAACATAGAGGTATCTAGACCCCTATATTTGATCTTCAGCGAGTCAATTGCAACAGGAATGATACCAAAGGACTG
The DNA here is from genome assembly GCF_028390025.1 of Pseudophryne corroboree. NCBI lineage: Eukaryota > Metazoa > Chordata > Amphibia > Anura > Myobatrachidae > Pseudophryne > Pseudophryne corroboree. Next base: position 1,002,898,038 of record NC_086444.1, on the reverse strand, counting down.
GTGTACTGCAGAGGTAGGCCCAATATTTAAAAAGCATATTAAAACTCATCCCGGCAACTATGAACTGGTAAGTTTGACATCTATAGTGGGGAAAATATTGGAAGGTATATTAAGGGATAGCATACTAGAGCACTTGGATATCTCCAAGGTTATTACTAAGAATCAGCATGGTTTTGTGAAGGACAGGTCATGTCAAACTAACTTAATAAGCTTCTACGAGAAAGTGAGCGATAGTATTGATCAGGGTAAAGCAGTGGATGTGGTCTTTTTGTACTTCACAAAGGCCTTTGACAAGGTCCCACATAAGAGACTAATTTTCAAACTAAGAGAGCTTGGGGTAGGAAACACTATTTGTACTTGGGTGAATAATTGGCTGTACAACAGGGAACAGCGAGTGGGGATTAATGGGATATTCTCTGAATGGACCTCAGTGCTCAGTGGAATAGCACAGGGTTCAGTACCTGGGCCATTGCTGTTAAACATATTCATTAAGGACCTAGGAGTGGGCCTAGAAAGCACAGAGGCAACTTTCACAGACGATACTAAACTATGCAGGGTAATTAATTCAGACAAAGATGTTGAGTCTCTACAGAATGACTTATCTATACTTGAGGTCTGGCAGATAAAAGGAGAATGAGGTTCAATATATACAAATGTAAAGTTATGTACTTTGGGAGCAAGAACAATCGGGCAGCATATAAACTAAATGCGGAAAATGTAGGGATAATGATAGTTGAAAAAGATTTGGGGGTGCTCATCAATAATAAACTTAGTAGCAGTGTCAAAATGCAACAACTAAAGCAAATAAGGTGTTAGCATGCATACAGTAAAATGGGGAATGGAGACAAGGGATGAGAGTGTAATCCTGCCACTGAATAAATCTTTGGTGCGACCACACTTGGAATATTGTGTACAGTTCTGGGCACCTCACTATAAAAAAGATATCTTGGTACTGGAAAGGGTTCAAAGGCGAGCCACCAAACTGGTTAAGGAGTTAGAGGCACTGAATTATGAAGAAAGACTCCAAAGGTTAGATTTCTTTTCACTGGAAAAGAGGAGATTGAGAGTGGACATTATTAATATTTATAAATAGATAAAGGGACAATACAAGGATTTATCAAAAGATTTGTTTATAAAAAAAATGCAACCTAGGACATGAGGACAACCCCTGAAGTTAGAAGAATACAGTACATTTTTCACACACTACAGAGAAAAGGGTTCTTCACAGTAAGAGCAGTAAGGATTTGGAATTCTCTGCCAGAGAAGGTAGTAATGGTGAATTCAATCAATAAGTTTAAAAATGGATTAGATAAATTCCTAGCTGAAAGAAATATCCAAGGATATAGCAGTTAATTAAAACAAAATTTATAATACTGGTTGAACTTGATGGACATTTGTCAACAACTACAGTATGTAACTATGTAACTATGACTATTCGGTAGGCAGGGCCGGTGCAAGGATTCTCGGCACCCTAGGCAAAACTTCTGCCTACTGCCGCCCCCCCCCCCTCACACTACCCACACCCACCCGCCCCGCAGGTAAATGTGTGGCAGTGGCTTCTTAAAAGTTCCACAGCTGTCAAAAAGAGACCGTCCCCTAAAAAAAAACTATGTAAAAAAAAAAGTTTACTGACACAGATTCCGCTGACACAAACACACTAACACAGATAGACTACCACTACTTACTGACACAGACATCACTTGTTGGCACATACATACTTACTAACAGACACCCCCTAAATGACATAGACACTAGTTACTGGCAGATACCTCTTACTGACACAGATGCCCCTTACTGACAAATACCCCTGACATAGACACCAGTTATTGGCACATACATACCCAGACATACCTTACTGACACAGATACTTACTGACATATACCCTTTACTGACACACACACTACTTCAGATATACAGTACACCCCTTACTGACGCCACTTACTGGCATGTACATAGACACCCCTTGCTGACAAAGATACAACTTACTGACACACACTACACAGACACCACTTACCGACACAAACACACTACTTACTGACACACACACACCACTTACTGACACAAATGCACATACTACACAGAAACCACTTACTGACACACACACAAACACCACTTACTGACATAAATGTCACAAGACACCACTTACTGACACACACAAACACACACACACACACACACACACACACACACACACACCACTTACTGACACATTTACCACATAGGTGAGACTAAGCGCTGTTAGTGTAGTGATGAATAAATAAATGAAAAAATTATGATATAATATAAATGAAAAGAATGAACAAAATAGAATAAATATGGTGGTAAATAATGATGATAAAAAATAATAATAATAAAAAAATGATGAAAAAAATTGTGGCTTGCGGCAATGAATAGGAAAAAAGAGGAGAGTGCAGTGGGTGCAGCAGGAGAAGAAAGGAGAAAGATTGGAAAGAGGACACTAGGAATAATTTAAAAAATAAAAAATAAATAAATAGTAAAATATAAAAACAATGGTCTAGTGGCCCGATGGTTACAGGATTTGATTTGGTGTGGAGCTGGTTAGAGAAAATTATAGTCCCGCTTTGAACGCTTGGTGGACACTGTCCCTGGCTTACCCTAAGTCAGGTCCCGCTCTGTGCGCTATGCGCTGTGACCTGAAGTTCGGGTCTCGGCTTCCGGTGATGGCAGACGCTGGCGGCGGTGCTTTCTCCTTCTCTTGTGTCTGCTCCCACGCTATATCCAATGCATTTCAAGCGGGACCTGACAAAAGGTAAGCCCCTTTTTTCCTATTCATTGCCGCAAGCCACAATTTTTTTTCATCATTTTTTTATTATTATTAGTTTTTATTATTATTATTATTATTATTATTATTATAATTTTTATCATTATTATTTACCACCATATTTTTTCTATTTTGTTCTTTCTTTTCATTTATATTATATCATCATTTTTTCATTCATTTATTCATCACTGTGCCAGACATACACTAACACAGCGCTTAATCTCGCCTCCAAAAACGGATTCCCTGATCTATAAATTAAGCAGCTCACATCAAGCACAGCAAACTATTATCATTTACCCCAAACATTTACCACAGACACCACTTACTGACACACACACACACACACACACACACACACCCTACAATGACACCACTTACTGACACACACACCCTACATAGACACCACTTACGGACACACACACCCTACATAGACACCACTTACTGACACACACACCCTACATAGACACCACTTACTGACACACACACCCTACATAGACACCACTTACTGACACACACACCCTACATAGACACCACTTACTGACACACACACCCTACATAGACACCACTTACTGACACACACACCCTACATAGACACCACTTACTGACACACACACACCCTACATAGACATCACTTACTGACACACACACACACCCTACATAGACACCACTTACTGACACACACACCCTACATAGACATCACTTACTGACACACCCTACATAGACACCACTTACTGACAAGAATACAGACACCACTTACTGACACACAGACACCACTTACTTACACAAACACCACTTACTGACACAAATGCACACAGACACCACTTACTGACACAAACTCACTAAACAGACACCACTTACTGACACAAACTCACTAAACAGACACCACTTACTGACACAAACTCACTAAACAGACACCACTTACTGACACAAGGTGAGAGGGTAACCCCCGGGTGTGCGCTGCTTCTCGCAGATGTCCGCCCGCTCTGCCATCCACGGACCCGGCTGTCATCTTCTCAGTGCAGCCTCCTCCTCCATGCCCTGGTGTTGGTCCTTCTGGCAGGCGGGGGCCAGGTTCTCTGGGACACTCCGACACTGACGTATATCGCAGAAGAGCGGGGACAGGAAGGAGCCGGTAACAAGATGCAGGAGGGAGCAGGAGGCAGTGGGTACCAATCGTGAGCAGGAGTCCAATTGCGGGGGGAAGGGGGGGAGCTGGTGACAACATGCAGTAGGGCAGGAGCCAATCGCAGGATTGCGTGAAGGTGGGGGGGCGGGTAACATTCGGCTATACAATCACGGCGGGGGGGGGGCGCGGATGACATTCGGGGGAGCCCAATCGCAGGGACGGGGGAAGTAGCCACCATCCAACATGACGTGGGAGCCAATCGCGAGTGGAGCTGCCGGCTGGTAATTTCTTCAGTGTGCTGTGCCGCCTTCCAGTGGTCGCCGCCCATAGGCAGCTGCCTAAAGCTGCCTAGTGGTAGCGCCGGCCCTGTCGGTAGGAAACTATTGCTAAAAAGATTTTTCTCAAAACACCAGGGTACAGCTACCAATTTCACTTCTCAACAAGAATTATCCCTTCTATCTGCAGAAGAGCAAGAGAGCTTGGAGATATCAGAAGACCTCCAAAGGGAATCTACTACCAAACCCCATGCTAATAGACCTAATAGACCAATATGTAAGGCCAAATCCACATTCTCTCCACAAGACAGCATCAGTCCAGAGGTACATGTTTTTTTTAGACATGGTATCACGTGAATTTGACAAGCTACATCAGCGAAACTCCACCTAAATATGGAATCTAAAATCTCAAAAGGAGTGAGAGGAAAGCTATAAGTGAAATTCAATCTTGGAAAGATGTGAAAATCAAACCCTCCGATAAACATGGTAACATCATTCTGTTGCCAACAGATATGTATATTATGGAGGCTAAGAGACAACTTAATGATGGTAATTGCTACTGCAAGGTATTCTCCAGCCCCACAGAGGATTTCACACAGATATATTTGAGATTGACCAAAGAAGCATGGTCTCAGGGCATCATCATAAAACAAGAATTACAATACTTGACAGTCACTAACCCCAAGACTCCCACCTTTTACCTCTTACCCTAAATCCATAAAAACATTCATCAACCCCTAGGACGACCAATAGTATCAGGTGGGGGGGGGGGGGGGTTAATACAACCAAGCAGATTTTTGGACCTCCATTTGAGGGAGTATGTACTGGACTTACCGTCCTACCTTATGGACACTTTGGAAGCTGAACATCTTGAACCAAAGATACAAATGAGCTGGTATAGGTCCAAAAATCTAGTAAAAATAAAAAAATTTGAAGCATTCCAGGAGACTTGAGGAAATAAGTGGTACCTTCCCATGTGGTTCATATAAAGCATGCTCACACATCCTCAAAAATAAGATAGTAACGACAGATATGGACAACAGCTGTCCATTAAACACTACTTCAATTGTAACACCAATGGATTGGTATATTGTTTAGTATGCCCTAGTGGTTTGAAGTACGTGGACATGACCATGAGAGTCTTTAAACACAGAATACTGGAACATGCCGGAAACATAAGAAATGCGGTATCAGATTTGCTTAAAATGAGAAAGCTCACATCGATGGCTAGGCATTTTCACATGTACTGTATCACCAAAACTCCAATAAAGACGTGACGGTCTTTGGTCTAAAAAAAATACAACTTGACATCAGAGGAGGCAACATGACACAGGAACTCCTGAGGAAGTAGAGTGCATGGACCTTTCATCTGGGGGGGGGGGGGGGTCTGGAACCAGGGGGCCTCAATGAGACTATAAATTATGGTGTATTAAATTATGTCCGATTTAGTGTGAAATAGCTGTTAATTTGGTATCCAAATTTACCCCAGTACCACCAACTGCCTAGGGACATCTCTTTTGTATTCAGAAGATTTCACCTTCATCTATAAATAATATTTTTTGTCAGAGCAAGGGTTCCGAACATCACTATTCACCAGTAATGTTTATCGTTTTTTAAAAGTTACTGATGCCCAATCTTTCTTACTTACCTCTAATATCAGATATTTTCCTTTATCTCCATAGATTATATTGATTCCCCTAAGATCCCTTAACCCCCCCCCCTATCCTTTTCTCCTATTCACACATGAATAACTGGTTTTCATCCATTATCACTGTCATTTATTGGTTTAATATTCCAAGCATGCTGACACGTGTACTCTTGGGACTCCCTGCATATCTTATCAACATATACAGTACATTAATTTCACTTACTCATAGGTACACCTTTCTTTCAGTATGTTCACTTATACACATATCCAACCCTTTGGTATTTTTCTTTATTTTTCTCTGATCCTTCTCTTTTTCTAAACACACACAATTAGTGCTTCATTTTCTCCCTTCCTCCACACATCGTTTCCTCTATTAAGCAGGGCCTCCGTTAATGACTCAATCCTATATCATTGCACTATACACATATAGTTTTATATCACATTTTGCTTTCTTCTTTCCTCTCACTCCTTGATTTTAATTCCCTGTTGTTTACAGGATTCACTCCAGCTCACTCCAATTACACCAGGCATGTCCAAACTGCGGCCCTCCAGCTGTTGTGAAACTACATATCCCAGCATGCCTGACACAGTTTTGCTGTCAGTGAATGCTAAAGCTGTGTCAGGGCATGCTGGGATGTGTAGTTTCTCAACAGCTGGAGGGCCGCAGTTTGGACATGCCTGAATTACACTCTTTTTGTCAGCACGAGAATCTGCGTTCACACATCCACCTCAGTGCTTTTATATAACCTTTCCTCCAGGGATTAGCAGTTTACCTTTACACATTCCCAGCTCCGTTTTTTATTTATCTCCCCTCTTCTTCTTCTCTATGGTTTAGAATACATCTATAACATTTATGACTTCTAAGGATCTGTTCAGTTCTAATTCGTGTCTATTGATTTCCCAGAACGGATTAATCACATGAAGAACGATTCACTGTTACAATGGCCACTTGTAATTGGTACATAGCATAACTTGTCTGGAGGAGGTGCATTATACACCCATCAATTGTGGATACTTACCTCTAGCTGGGGACACTTAGCGTTAAATATTTACCTCAGAGTCAATAGTACACCAACTGACTACTTAATACAAAAATTCCCCTTTTCTTTTGTTTACCGTTATGTTTATCACTGCCAGACCACCTGAAAATTTGAGCTCGAGCAATCCCTATAATATCTATTTGCTGGCTCTATGAATCATAGCTAAAAATGGGTTGCACAGCAACCACATAGTAGCTCACCAATACAGCTTGAGGGGGCGTAACAGTGACCCCCAACATTTTACATTACTAAGCAACGGGTGTGACGCTGAATGAGGCATACACAGCAGCAAGCAGTACAGGTGCTGGTGGAAGGAGCCTGAGCAGCATGTGGTTCCAGGTGCCACGTAGTAGGAGCCTTGTTGTGGTGTAACATACCCGCCCTCTGCGCAGTGGGTAGAGTCAGTAATAGGCAGTTACTGATGGTAAGAGTGAATCCCCTACTGACCAGTTCCCATGTAACCCAAAACCAATCTGTGATCACCGGACAGAGGCAGCGAGGGCATGTCCAGTCACACTAACCATTACACCATCCCTGTTGCCTGATTCAGTTAGAGTTACAGTATATTGAGAAGATGCATGCAACTCAACAAACACAATTAAGTGCATGCTTCAGAGATGTATGCTAATGTATTTGCAGCTGCGAATTTGTACACAGCTAATGTGTCAAAATATGCTACAGCTGTAGCCACCTGGAAATGTATTGAGATGCCTACTGTATAGGCAGAACTCCAAAACCAAACAACTGTGTACAAATTCACAGCAGCGGCTGCAGGTCCTTCGATAAGCGATAATGGCCATGGGAACTGATACACTGGTGCCGTGTTTTCTGTATACGGGATTGCAGTTGTAGGCTTAGACTAGTGATAATGGTTGCGGCAAGTCTATGTTTTTGCCACCACTCCCTGTTATCTCCCCAAACAATCCCTGACTGTTACTCACTTAACAAATAAGCCTCACTGGTGAGCAGCATTGCTAAGATACCTTGGCACATGTACAGTGTGGCTTAGATGCCTGCACAAGTTACCGATAATCACTCAGTTACATAAATATTGGCATTGTTTATAATAGTCCCTAAGTCCATTATAGTGCTAGAAGTTTTATGCTTACATTCAGTATGCCAACTCTAAGTGAGATCATTCACATTTATCTTGTGGTTTTAACAACAAGATATTAGCTAAATCCTCTGCTGAAATAAAGAGTGCTTTATTTGTTTAGGAATGGACAAAAATAAATATAAAGAAATAATTTAATCTCCATTTTATATGATTTTTAAGATTAAACTCATTCTAGTCTAAATGAGAATTAATCTATCACTGTAAATGTGCATGCAGCATTTAGAACTGACACTAATTAAATTGTTAAGTGACTAAATATTCTTCAGCAGCAGAATGTGATAAGATGTTACTTTTGATTATTTCATTTCAATTGAGCTAGTCACAAATATAAAGAGAATTTAAACAAGTTAACCAAACACTAACGGCCTGACACAGGGTCACATCAAGAGAGGAGAAGGCCTGTGTGCAGTCTCTGTCCAGGGTCCCTCCTCTGTAGCCAACAGAGCAGTACACTATGGGCACTAGGGTCACTAGGAGACCCTAGCGCTGTCCCAGAGTCTACTGCATATGTGCAGGTCTCCGGGAAATGCGTAGTGGGCATTTTACCAGTGTTTCTCCAACTGCGCGCAACACAGGGAAAATTCCCACAGAGCCATTTTCCCAGTGGTTTCTGCAGCACTGCTGCTTCCGACATGAGGGTAAGTATTGAATAAATGGGTGCAGAGTGTGTGGTGTGGTCCCCCCTGGGACCCGGGGCCGCATGTGCACCGCACACTGTCTACACCCTGATACTGTGTCACATGCAATGCTGATGTTCAGGAAAATTAGCAATTCCATGCCACTGTCCATGCACAGAGGTGCAGTTGCAACTGAAAAACATGGTATGTGAATTATATTAGAAATAAATTGAGCGTTCTTGGGTGGTGACTGGGAGGTGGCTAATCAGTCACACGGTATTTGTACCAACTTACAGCCGTTTTTCATTTTCCTATTTTGTTTTTCTTATATTGGACAGCAGTGTTTAGCATTGCTGCCATCACTTTAAATCTGCCCACTGGGGCAAGGGGTTGATTGGAGTTTGCGTGCTCTCTCCAACGTGCTTGTGTGACATCATCCTGGTGCTCCATTTCCTTCATGGGATGGGGGCTTTGAATCTATTTTTATATATATAAATCTATATTTTTTGTCACACCTCAATTCTAATTCTTTGTGCTTACCTTCACTCACTTTTTTCAACTTTCCTTGATATCGTCCTCTCTGTCAGGGTAGGTAAAATTAGCACTAAAACCTATAGAAAAGTTGATTGCAACAATTTCCTCAATTGTTCAAGCTGCCATTATTTGATTTGGAAAAACAACATTGCCAAGGCACAATATTAACGTATGAAACATAATTGTTCAGATGATGTAGGTTTTTTTTTTAACAAGCTAATAACCTTGCTATTGCTCTAAAAGAACAAGGGTATCCAGAAGAAATTCTGAATCAGGCTTTTAGGGAAGTAGTGGAACAAGACAGAGAGGTTTTTTTTAGCTAATAAAGACACCCATGGTGACTGGCAACTAACAAAATTAGTCTATAGTTTTACCCTTTATTTTTAAGCTCATTAGCTGCTCTAATGAAATCAGATAGATCTGTAAAAAGAACTTCTCAGTTTTGAGATTGGATAAGCTGTTGGCTCCCTGTTTCGAAGAATAACCTATGGTGGTCTTTCACAAAGCAGGGAACTGAAGAAAGGAAATTCAGGAGCTAATTGGTTAATCTCCAAACCAAAGGTGTGCTTTAAGTGTGCTCCTCATTCTTGTGTTACATGCAAATTTCAATTCCTCAATTTCAGGGTTTGTTTGTGATCTTTCAAATTATATAAACTGTCAATCATCTTATGTTATATATATATATGATCACGTGCATTTGTGGTGATCAATATGTTCGGAGCAGGGGCGTAGCTACACATTTGGGGGCCCCAAAGCACATTTTCCACGGGGCCCCTATTGCCCCACACAGCACAGTCCGCTGTATTACATGGGTCACCTGCTGGTCGCCTCCCGCCTCAAACGGGCATTCTCCACCGCGCCGACCCTGGCATTCTGGAATGTCACCTCCTCAGGCGCATCATCGTCCTCACTCTCCAGTTCATGCTCGGGAGTCATGCTGCGGCTGCAGTGCTCAGGCTCAGGGACGGGAAGCAGCGGTGCACAGGAAGTTGAAGCGCTCTGTCTGCAATGCATGCACATGTCCTGCAGGGCTGTCAGGTAGCCGGCCAACTTACAGCGACCCCAATCACATACCTCCTAACACAACCCTTTCAACAGGGGCGTAGCTACACCTTTGGGGCCCCCAGAAGGTAAATAAAAAGCAGCACAAATAGGTGCAGGGAGAGTGCAGGGCCCCGGAGGCAGCCAGGGCTCCATAGCAGCTGCACTCCCTGCACCTATAATAGCTACGCCCTTGTTTGGGAGAACGATTAGGAATCTCAGTGTTAGATTTCTGGAACACAGGTGGAATGTGTTGAAGTGTTTTAACATTCAAAGACTCTCCCAACATTCTGCTGAGAACCACAAAAGCAAACTGGAAGCTTTAACAATTCAGAGCATTGAACACATCCCTCCAACCCCTAGATGGGGAACCAGATATACTGTAACCATTTCTGTAGAAGAGAAGTTTTCTGGATCTTCACTTTAAGAACCCTAGTTCCAAATGGTCTGAATGAGAAAATCAAAATAAATAACATCTGATTTTTGCGGCGTTATGTAATAGAGTCCAAGATCGCCCGAGGTACGGGATGTCAGCCGATCTCAGACATTTTTTAATGAGGCAATCACTTACAAGGCATGGTTTTGCGTTGTGTTTGCCCCTTTAAAAAAAAATCACTTTGGGATTGGGCCATTCATTGCTAATGTACAATATGTGCTTGTCTATCTGCCTCATTGCTCAATTTATACTGGTTCTGTTGCCTTATAAGATCTAATAGTTATAGGGATTTTAGGGATCTAGGTAAAATTCATTAAAGTCCCAGGTGGGAAATGAACCAGGAAAATCTTGTTTTCTATCACTGAGGATGAGTTTGCTGAGCCACAGTGGAAATGCTTGCTGATTAGTTATCCTTTCGTTTCTAATAAGGGTATAACTTATTGTGCTTATTAACTAGAAAATGTTGGAATCAAACTCAGGGCTCCAGGTACTGTATACAGTATAGGGCCTCTAATGGGCAAAACCATGGGGGTAATTCCAAGTTGATCGCAGCAGGAAATTTTTTAGCAATTGGGCAAAACCATGTGCACTGCAGGTGGGGCAGATGTAACATTTGCAGAGAGAGTTACATTTGGGTGTGGTGTGTTCAATCTGCAATCTAATTTGCAGTGTAAAAATAAAACAGCCAGTATTTACCCTGCACAGAAACAAAATAACCCACCCAAATATAACTCTCTCTGCAAATGTTATATCTGCCTTCCCTGCCGTGCACATGGTTTTGCCCAATTGCTAACTTTCTTGCTGCTGCGATCAACTCAGAATTACCCCCCATGTGCAATGCAGGTGGGGCAGATATAAAATGTGCATAGAGAGTTAGATTTGGGTGGGGTGTGTTCAAACTGAAATCTAATTGCAGTGTAAAAATAAAGCAGCTAGTATTTACCCTGCACAGAAACAATATAACCCAGCCAAATCTAACTCTCTCTGTACATGTTATATCTGCCCCACATGGTTTTGCCCATTTGAGGAAAATGTTGTTTTGCAATCAAACTTGAATTAGGCCCAATGTAACAGTTGCTTAGTTCACTAGACCACGAGTCTGCCTATGGAGGTCATTCCGAGTTGATCGATAGCTACCGTTGTTCGCAGCGATCAGGCTAAAAACTGGCATTCCTGCGCATGCGTATGCTCCACAATACGCACGCGCGACATACGGGTACAAAGCCTGTTATGGTTGTGCACAGGTTCTAGCGAAGTTTTCAGTCGCACTGGCGGCCACAAGAAGATTGACAGGAAGGGACTGTTTCTGGGTGTCAACTGACCGTTTTCAGGGAGTGTTTGAAAAAACGCTGGCGTGTCTGTAAAAACGCAGGTGTGGCTGGGCGTTCGCTGGGCGCGTGTATGACGTCAAATCCAGACACGAATAGTCTGAAGTGATCGCAATCGCTGAGTAGGTTCAGAGCTACTCAGAAACTGCACAAACTGTTTTTGCAGAGCTCGGCTACACATGCGTTTGCACTTCTGCTAAGCTAAATTACACTCCCCAGTGGGCGGCGGCATAGTGTTTGCATGGCTGCTAAAACTAGCTAGCGAGCGATCAACTCGGAATGACCCCCTGAATTTATAATACTTGAAAAAAACACTTATGGGGATATTCAATTGTTTGAAAAGTCAGATGGGTGTCTGTTTTTTCCTGTCTATTAGATATGAAAAAACCAGACACCAAACTGACTTTTAAAACAATTGAATACTCCCTTAGTGTTAATAATAATAATAGTTTATTAACTTTGTAAAAAAAAAATGGAATTGAACTCAGGACTCCAGGTACAAAGTCACAGTAGCTTGGCTCATTGAGCCACAGAGTCTGTTTACATGGCAAGTGGCCAGTCCGACCATGCAAGTTCCTAGTATTCAGCAACTGGATTCTAATTGCAAACTCTTTAGTAATGTCATTTTTAAATAACCAACTATGTGTTTCTGACGGCTCTACTATGGCAAGCTGGCGCGCGGAAACCCGGCGCCCAGCATACCGGTGCTGTGATCTCAACCACCAGCATGCCGGCAGCGGGGCGAGCGCAAAAGAGCCCCTTGCAGGCTCACTGTGCTTACCATGCTGCGCTCACCACGCTTCCGGCACGGTGGTGTACTACACATGCCATGCTTTTTATTCTCCCTCCGGGGTGTTGTGGACACCCCAAGAGGGAAAATAGTTGTCAGTATGCTGGCTGTCAGGATTCCGGCGCAGGTATGCTGAGCACCAGGATCCTGACAGTCGGCATATCAAATGCCTCCTGTTCATGACACAGTCTAACCAATGTGTATATTTTAAATAGAAATTAATGGGTTCGGTTCCCAGAGAACTGAACCCCGCAAACTTCACGTTCTGAACCGGGATCCAAGCCCAGCTCGGGACTTCCCACTGGACTCGGAAACCAGAATGAGGCAAAACATCATCATCCCGCTGTTGGATTCTCGCGGGTTTTTGATTCCATATAAACAGCTGCACATCACCACCATTTTCACTCCATACTTGGAGAGTGAGGGAGACAGACCTCTGTCTCTCTCTGTGGGTGGTGGTGTCGGGTGGGGTCAGCATGTGATTTCTAGGGGTGCTGTCCTGTAACTGTGATGTTAGGGGTGTTGTCCTGGATGTCACTGGTGTTTCATGTGCTGTTAGGGGTGCTGCAGCTGTACATGGGTGTTGTTGCTATCCTGGCTGTCACTGTGTTGTACAGGGGGAAGGGGCACTGTCCTACTGTATGCAGTGAAAATATGGGGGTGCTGACCCTGTCTTGTATGCTGTAAAAATTCAGGGGTACTGTTGTTAAAATAAATGTACACTGGCCCTGTCTTGCATGCTGCAAAAATTCTGGGGTGCAGAGAAATAAATATACACTGGTCCTGTCTTGTGTGCTGTAGTAATTCTAGGGTGTAGTAAAATAAATTAACACTGGCCCTGTCTTGTATGCTGCAAAAATTCAGGGGTGCTTCTGTTAAACTAAAAGCACACTGGCCCTGTATGCTGTAAAAATTCAGGGGTGCAGTTGTTAAAATAAAAGCACACTGGTCCTGTATGCTGTAAATATACAGGGGTGCTGGCCCTGTCTTGTATGCTGTAAAAATTCAGGGGTGCAGTTGTTAAAATAAAAGCACACTGGCCCTGTTTGCTGTAAAGATTCAGGTGTTCAGTTGTTACAATAAAAGCACACTGGTCCTGTATGCTGTAAAAATACAGGGGTGCTGGCCCTGTCTTGTATGCTGTAAAAATTCAGGGATTCTGCAGTTAAAATAATACTACACTGGCCATGTATGCTGTAATAATTCAGGGGTGCAGTTGTTAAAATAAAAGCACACAGTCCCTGAATGCTGTAAAAATTCAGGGATGCTGCTGTTGTTAAAATAAAAGCACACTGGTCCTGTATGCTGTAAGAATATAGGGGTACTGTGAAAATAGTGGGGCACTGTCCTGTGAAATGGAGAACAACAATTTGAAGGAAAAAATAGTGGAAGATCAGGAACCACTTCCAGTTTGTAGTACTAGTGCTGAAGCTGCTGCTGCCACCAGTCATGACATTGACGATGCAATTCCATCAATGTCGTCTGCTAAGGCCGATGCCCAATGTCATAGAGGGCATGTAAAATCCAAGAAGCAAAAATTAATAATCGGGGAAAAAAGAGAAATTATCTGATAAGAAACGTAAAATTGGCAATATGCCATTCACGACACAAAGTGGCAAGAAAAGGCTAAGGCCTTTGCCTATGTTCATGACTGGTGGCTCAGCTTCTCATGAGGATGGAAGCCCTCCTTCCTCTCAAAAAAAAAAAATTAAGCTTGTTAAAGCGCAGGAAAAAACAACTGTGCATTCAGGGATAACACAAATCCCCAAGGAGAGTCCAAGTGTGTCCACGGTTGTGATATCTAGACCTGACCTTCCCAAGACTGTTTGGAAAGAGGAGGCTCCTAACACAATTTGCACACCCGCTGCTAGTGCTGCGAAGAGCACCACCAGTCCAGTTGCTGATATTGAGATTAAGGATGTACACCAGGATGAGGAGGATATTGGTGTAGCTGGAGCTGAGGAGGAAGTTGATGATGAGGATTCTGATGGTGATGTGGGTTGTTACAGACAGCTGTTGTCCATGGGATGAGAAAGCCCACTGTCATGCCTGGGCAAAATACCAAAAAAGACACCTTTCCGTTGTGGAATTATTTTTCCACAAATCCGAACAACAGGTTTCAAGCCGTGTGTTGCCTTTGTCAATCCGTAATAAGTAGCGGTAAGGCTGACAACCATCTAGGAACATCCTCCCTTATACGTCACCTGCATCGCATTCATCAGAAGTCATTATCAAGTTCAGAAACTTTGGGGAGGAGCGTAAGTAGTCCACTGACACCTAAATCCCTTCTTGCTTTTGTATCCAAGCTCCTGCAAGCCACACCACCAACTCCCTCAATGTCAATTTTCTCCTCAGGCAGGAATGTAAGTAGTCCTGCAGGCCATGTCACTGGCATGATTGACGATTCCTCTCCTATCCGGGATTCCTCCGGAGGATCCTTGAGTGGTACGCCTACTGCTGCCGCTGCTGTTGTTGCTGCAGGGAGTTGATCGTCATCCAGAGGGGAAGTCGGAAGACCGCTTGTACTACTTCAACTAAGCAATTGACTGTCCAACAGTCCTTTGCGAGGAAGATTAAATATGACAGCAGTCACCCTGTTGCAAAGCGGATTACTGATTCCATAACTGTTTTGAACCGAGTACCTGGAACTCTGGAGATCAGGTGGCAACTGGGGAATTCCAGGTACTGACATGTAAAACTGCAGTTAGGAATGGAATACAGCAGCAACATCAACACTACCCTTTGACTCTGCGCCTGCAGAGTTAGTCTTCTCCTCTAGTAGCTGTGTTTGAATGGGCGAAGAACAACCAAAGTATTACGGCCTAGCCGCATAATGCGACTCTGTCGCGAATAAGCAAAAGAGCTGTGCGGAAACCACAGCAGAAATAACACAAGCAAAAGATAATAAAGATGCTACCTCCATCGCAAGGTACGGCAGAGCTGCAAACTCACAGTGCCACGAGGGATGAATACAGGGATAACCGGGATACTGAAGAGTTCCAAATTCGGACTGATTCCACTGGACGCAAATCTGGATACAAGCTGGGCATGATCCGAACTGATGCAGGGAACTGGAACACCAGGAATTACAGACAGGAACCAGGAACTACCAGAGACTGGCTTGCAGGAAGCTATCACCGGCAAGGCTGCACTGTCCTGGCTCCCATAATAAGGTCCAGAGGACCAATCATGGGATACCCAGGCAGCCCAACCCCCTGGTTCCTAATTGCGCTAGCTGTGATCTGGTGCACTGATCAGAGCATCCCGACTGCTTAGTAACAGCTGGGAATGAGAGCGGCAGCCTGGTGTCCCTTGTTGCCAGGCAACCGCCCCGGCCAGGATGCCCAGTTATGGAAGTGACGTGCCGGTCCCATTGCCTAGAAACGGCCGGGAGCCGGCGCGTCCCACCGCAGCCTCAACAGCTAACAATTACAACTATGCTGATGTTAGATGTGCGTCCAGTATCCGCCATTAGTGCAGTGGGATTTAGACAGTTGATGGACGTACTGTGTCCCCAATACCAAATCTTGTATAGATTCCTCTTCACTAGGCAAGCGATTCTGGGACTGTAAAGGGACATTAAGAAAAGTGTCCTCAGTGTCCTTTAAAATGCGGTTGCACCCAGTGTCCATTTAACCACGGACATGTGGACAAGTGGAGCAGGGCAAACTAAGGACTACATAACTGTGACAGCCCACTGGGTAGATGTATTGCCTCCAGCTTCAAGAACAGCAGCGGCACTAGTAGCAGCATCTCACAAACTCTAACTCATTCCTAGGCAGGCTACGCTGTGTTTCACCGGTTTCTGCAAGAGGCACACCACTGACAACCTCTAATGCAAACTGAGGGACATCATCACACAATGGCTTACCCTGCTAAGAATCTCCTGGGGATTTGTGATATCTGACAAAGCCACCAATATTGTGCATGAATTACATCTGGGAAAATTCCAGCATGTCCCATGTATTGTGCATGCAATTAATTTGGTGGTGCAGAATATTTTTTTAAATGACAGGGGCGTGTAGGAAATGCTGTCGGTGACCCGAAATATTGTGGGCCACTTTCGACATTCAGCGACTGTGTGCCGAAGACTGGAGCACCAGCAAACACTCCTGAACCTGCCCTGCCATCATCTGAAGCAAGAGGTGGTAAAAAGGTGGAATTCAACCCTCTATATGCTTCAGAGGATGGAGGAGCAGTAAAAGGCCAAACAAAGCCTACACGTCCACCTACGATATAGGCAAAGGATGGGGAATGCACCTGTGCAGTGGAGAATGATTTTCGACTTGTGCAAGGTTCTTTAACCCTTGAACTTGCCAAACGTGAAGTCAGTTCAGACACTGCCAGCTTGAGTCAGGTCATTCCCCTCATCAGGCTTTTGTAGAAGCAACTGGAGAAATTGAAGAAGGAGCTAAGACGGAGCGATTCTGATAAGTATGTGGGACTTATGGATGGAGCCCTTCATTTGCTGTGCCAGGATTAAAGGGTAGTCAATCTGCTGAAATCAGAGCACTACATTTTGGCCACCGTGTTCAATCCTAGATTTAAAGCCTACGTTGTATCTCTCTTTCCGGCAGACACAAGTCTGCAGAGGTTCAAAGACCTGCTGGTTTGAAAATTGTCAAC
Source organism: Pseudophryne corroboree (assembly GCF_028390025.1). NCBI lineage: Eukaryota > Metazoa > Chordata > Amphibia > Anura > Myobatrachidae > Pseudophryne > Pseudophryne corroboree. Next base: position 1,002,880,678 of record NC_086444.1, on the reverse strand, counting down.
TCAAGCGGAACGTGACCCATCAACAGTTCCTCCTTCATTTTCTCCTGCAACTGGGGCTGCGAGGAAAAGGATAAAATTTCCAAGCCTACCCGCTGGAGGTGATGCAGGGCAGTCAGGAGCAAGTGTTGCCAACAATTGAAGCATATTCATATGAAGCTGTCATCATTGAAAGAATGGTGGAAGATTATATGGGTGACATCATCCAAGTAGGCATGTCAGACAGTCTGTATGTATACTGGCAGGAAAAAGAGGCAATTTGGAGGCCCTTGCACAAACTGGCTTTTTTTTACCTAAGTTGCCCCCTCCTCCAGTGTGTACTCTGAAAGAGTGTTTATTGCAGTTGGTAACCTTGTCAGCGATTGGCGGAGTAGGTTACTTCCTTTAAATTTGTAGAAGATGATGTTCATCAAAATGAATAATAAATTCCTCTAGGAAAACCTTTACTAGCAATTGCCTCCAGAAAGTACACAGGGACCTGTGATGGTGGATTCCAGTGGGGATGAATTAATACTCTTTGAGGATGAGGATGTACACACTTAAAGGGGTGAATAATCAGAGGATGAGGATGACATCTTGCCTCTGTAGAGCCAGTATGTGCAAGGAGAAATTAATTGCTTATTTTTTGGTGGGGTAAGGGGGGGGGGGGTAATTGCTTCTTTTTTTGTGGGGACCTAAGCAAACCTGTAGAAAAATATGGGGGGGTAATTCCAAGTTGGTCGCAGCAGGAATTTAGTTAGCAATTGGGCAAAACCATGTGCACTGCAGGGGAGGCAGATTTAACATGTGCAGAGAGAGTTAGATTTGGGTGGGTTATTTTATTTCTGTGCAGGGTAAATACTGGCTGCTTTATTTTTACACTGCAAATTAGATTGCAGATTGAACACACCCCACCCAAATCTAACTCTCTCTTCACATGTTAAATCTGCCTCCCCTGCAGTGCACACGGTTTTGCCCAATTGCTAACTAAATTCCTGCTGCGATCAACTTGGAATTACCCCCATGAAGCCGAAGTTTTGAGACAACTTAATGATATATCTACCTACAGAAAATTAAGAAACAACCCTACTGATCAAATCAGTATTAAACTGAAAAGTCTGGTAGAGATATACGAAAAAAAGGGTACATTAAGTAATAAAGAAGCAAGCTTTATTATGGTGGAAAATCCAATAACCCCTGTTATGTACTGTACATTCTCCCCAAGGTACATAAAAGCTTTATAGATCCCCCGGGAAGACCTATAATATCAGGGGTTGAATCTAATATGGCGAATCTGTTGCAACTTATTGATTATATATTACAACCTCTGGTATTGTCTAATAGATCCATCTAAAAGACGCAAAAGACTTCCTACTCTTTGGAAGCCATATGATGGGAGGAGGGAGATTTTTTGGTTACCACAGACATAAGCTTCCTCTACACCATCATCGATCGTAAGCAGGTGTGGAGGCAATCTAACATTTTCTTAATCAATCAGACCTTTCGGAAGATGTGAAAGACCTTACTATTGAAGGTATACAGTTCAATCCTTAATAACAATTTTTTTCTCTTTAAGGATCAGTTCTTTATCCAGAAAATTGTCACGGCGATGGGCATCAGGTTCGCCCCGAGTTATGCCAACCTCTTTATGGGGTTGTGGGAGACTGAAACCATCTGGTCTAGTGGCGTACTTTTGGTGGGCCTGGTGTCCTATGTCCGCTATATCGATGATATTTTCTTCGTCTGGAGAGGCAATGTGGATTCATTGAATGCCTTCTGTTGTACTTTAAATTCAAACAGTATAAATATCAACTTATATTTCATTATCGACCAACAAACAATCAATTTCCTTGATATAACAGTGTATATTAATGAAGGAAAAATCAATACAAAGACATTTTCCAAATCCACTGATTCCGGGTCATATATTTCAGCCAACAGTTGTCTTCATGAGAGTTGTCTTAACTCCATCCCTGTGGGCCAATTAAAAATGTTAAAAAGGAATTGTAGCAATAACGCAATTTTTCAGACACAAGCTGCGACACTGACACAGAAGTTTGAAGCTTGTGGATACAAGAAAGATAAAATAACTGAGGCCATTAAGGATGGTAGTAGAGTGGAATGGAAGGATCTCCTCATGAAACATAATAGGAAAAAGGAAAAAAAACACAAAATATGAATGAGCATTCGTTAATGAATATACTACACAACATAAGTCAATTGAGAAATTTTTAAATAAACATTGGAAACTTGTGAAGAATGATCCAGTAATTGGGACTCTCATTCCTGAGAGACCATTTCATATTTATAGTAAGGCTCCAAATTTAAGATCTAAATTGGTCTCAATCGCCCTCCGTACCACTTCTACTACGTCAGGTGTAGCCTCTAAGGGCTTCTTTAGGTGTGGCAGTTGTGTCAGCTGTAAAAATATTAAAAGTGAAGAAAGAAACAAAATTGAAAATGTATCTATTAATGAGAAAACAATAGAGATAAGGGACTTTATTACTTGTGACACGAAAAATGTTGTTCTTATGCTATCAAGTGTAAATGTAACTTAACCTATATTGGATGCACATCACAATCTCTTAAAGTTAGGTTAGGGGAACATGTCAGAAACATTAAGAAGGGACTGGAGACACCCTCACTATCTGCACACTTTAAATTGAAACATAATTGCTGTATTTCAGATGTTATAGGTTTTTATGGACTTAAGGTGGATACACACTGGAAGATACATCTGCCAATAAATTAATCGGCAGATATATCTATGGACGGATCGGGCAGTATGTTGAGCATACACACTGCCCGATCCCTCGGGGTCTGACGTCATGAACTGGGCGAGCGTGTACACATGCCCACCCAGTTCAGCTGTCAATCACCGCCGGCCGCAGCAGCATGTGTACGGGCAGTCGGCCGGCCGCCCTACACACACAGCGATGCGCCAATATATCGGTAGATATATTGTCCATCGGCTGTGCTGCGGGGCTGACACGATACGTCTGTGAATGACGGCGTTCACAGACGTATCGGCCGTACACACACTGGCCGACGGACCCGCGATATATCGGCTAGTGTGTACGGGCCTTTAGACACACAAAAGGAAATAAGAGAAACAATAATACAGTAAAAATGCTAGCAAAAACAGAGATGAATTATATTTTCAGTTACAACACTCTGAACCCTTCATGTTTAAATAGCGATTTTGAACTAAAGTGGTTCCTGTAAATTGGTTTATTTTAAATGCGGCCAGTGCTGTGTCGAATTCTAGCTAAGAATACTTCCGGTCGGCGGTTATGTCAATTAGTTTTAAAATTGTATTTTTACTGTTTACTGCTGATTCTTATTTATACAACTAGACATTGTTTTATTGATGTATGTTTCTTAGTATCCTCTTGTCAAATCGATAAAAAGGATTACTTTGAACAATTCCCCCCCCCCCGATGTCACTTCCTGTTGTTTCCTGATAGGCTAGAAGCCCTTTAAATAATAAGTTGCTTATACACTCCACTATGTCTTGATAAAGGTCTATTTAGGGCTGAAACACGTTGACACTGGGAGTGTGAGTAGCTATATTTTTTAAAAAACCTTTTGAATTTTTTTTGGCATGTTTTTGTGGACTTTGGAATCCTTTTTACCGTTTTTATATGTGAGCTTGTTTATTGCCGTTAATCTGTGGCTTCCTGTCTACTTCAATAAATTTAAGTGCTCCTGTAGTGTCTGTGAGGCAGCACACGGCAGAGATACAATGTAGCACCTATGCGCTCCATTGTAGCCAATGGTGGGGACTTTGCAATCAGTGGTGAGGTTACTTTCGGTCAACCGCTGACCGCAAAGTTCCCACCATTGGCTACAATGGAGCGCATAGGCGCTACATTGTATCTCTGCCGTGTGCTGCCTTACAGACACTACAGGAGCACACAGCCAATCAGGAGAGTGGCACGACGTGGCGCTCCCTGATTGGCTGAAGGGACCCTCTTTGACAGGAGTCAGGGGGGGTCCTGGCAGTCGGGGAAAGGGGTCCCATGTGTAAACATGGGACCCCTTTCAGTGCGTGGATCGGGTATGCGGTTTGTTTTTTTGCCAAGTACGTGGATTATACATTGGACACAATCTACACTGGATTATGTGAGTATAATTTTTTTCACAGGTACCCCAAGGATTCTACAGGGACAAGAGGACAGAGCCTCGTGTGAACATAGGTAAGTATGTATGTTTGGAGGTGTGCATGTATGTAATAAAATTATACTTTCACGGTGTGTGTGTCCTGTTTTTTTGGGGGTATTTTTTTAGTAGTAGTACTACAGGTACCAGCGGGCCCGGTTTTCCACCGCATGCTGGTACTTGTGGTTCTCTTCACTTTTTTTCAAAAGGCTATCAGCCCCCCATCTGCCGCCCTTGGATGGGGGGGACAGCCTCGGGCTTCACCCCTGGCCCTTGGGTGACTGGAGGGGGGGACCCCTTGATTTAAGGGGTTCCCACTCCTCCAGGGTACCCCGGCCAGGGGTGACTAGTTAGTGATTTAATGCCAGGGCCGCAGGGACCTATATAAAAGTGTCCCCGGCTGTGGCATTATCTCTCTGACTAGTGGAGCCCTACGCTTTTTGTCCCCCATATTTTTTGCACCAGGACCAGGCGCAGAGCCCGGTGCTGGTTGATCAAATATGGGGGAACCCCTGTCAATTTTCCCCCCATATTTTTTCAACCAGGACCGGCTCAAAGAGCCCGAGGCTGGTTATGCTTAGGAGGGGGGACCCCCCCCAATTTTTTTTCAGATTTTTAAACACTTTAAAAACCTTTTTAAGGTACACAATGAAGCCCTGCACGGATCTCACAGATCCGGATGGGATTCCTTTTGTTTTGTCAGGCAGTGTTTTACTCATCACTCCCGTAAAACAGTGCCTGATATTATGAATCACATCGACATTGGAAAATACGAATTGTGAAAAGTCGGCAGCTTAGTGAATGACCGTATCAGGATTCAAAAAGTTGCAGTAAAATGCACCCGATAACATTCGAGTTCAAACACCCTTCAAAACGGCCAAAACAAGAATCTTTGTTCATATACCCCCAGGTCTATTTTTTTGCTGCTTTTTTTAACGATTGGAAAAAAAATAGAACCGCACTTGAGCACTCAGAAACTAACACCCAAATACGAATGAATAGTGAATTCCCGTATTGTATGAAATAACAGCCGCGTTTGACCGATGGTCTATTCATTCGTATTTCGGAACTTTGCAAATCAAACCATTACGAATAGTCCAAAACACTGGCGAGATTGATGCTTAGTGAATTCCCGGATTGGGACTTAGAAAAAAAAACACAAATCGGACAAACTCGAATTCTTAGTAAATATTGGCCCACGTCGGGTTTGCATGAGTGGGAGGAGTCTCTGTCTAAAAGAAACCATGATATGCATGTGCCTACCTGACTACAGTGTGAGTGGGTATGCTATAACTCACTCCTAAGCAACAGAAGTCTCTGTTGTCCATTTACTCCAAATCAAAAAAACCTGCTACACATTGGTTGTTTTCTATTTTATGTTTTTATATGTTGGAGCATCCACATCAGATACTTTGAACCAAAGATAAGATCCAGCCAAAGCAACATCTCATTCGATTTGAAGGGACGTAACGGTGATACTGTTTGTGCGATATTAGTGTTTAATATATATATATATATATATATATATATATATAGTTTGTCAGCGCTTGTGGTGTAACACAGACTTCAAACTTCTGGTATTTTGGCTAATATTTAAATGTGGTGACATTTATCCTGAATTCTGTAACACTTAAGCTGCTTTGCGCCAGTTTGGTGTACTTCCCCAAAAAATGATATCTATTTTAAACCAATCATTTCAGCCACAGTCGTCTCTGAAATGATGGGTTTGTTAAAGTGTGCATGTCCTGTTTAGAAAACATAAGGGTGGGTGGGAGAGCCCAAAGACAATTCCATTTTGCACCTCTTTTTTTCTTTGCATTATGTGTTCTTTGCAGCCTAGTTTTTAAAACTGCCATCCTGTCTGACACTGCAGTGCCACTCCTAGATATGCCAGGTGTTTGTGCTGCCCACTTGTGTCGCTTAGCTTTGTCATCCAGCGACCTCGGTGCACTTTTTTTTTTCTTTGCTTTATGTGCTCTTTGGTGCACTTTTTTTAAAGCTGCCATCCTGTCTGCCACTGCAGTGCCACTCCTAGATGGGCAAGGTGTTTGTGCCGCCCACTTGTGTCACTTAGCTTAGTCATTAAGTGACCTCGTTGCAACCTTTTGGCCTAAAATCAATATTGTGAAGTGTTCAGAATAGACTGGAAATGAGTGGAAATTAATGTTATTGAGGTTAATAATACCGTAGGATCAAAATAACCCCCAAATTCTGCGATTTTAGCTGTTGTTATGGGAGGGGGGGGTCAAAAATCATTCAGATCCAAAACCAAAAACCGAAAGATGGTTTTGGCAAAACCAATCCAGATCCAAAACACGAGCGGGGATCCAGATCCAAAACCAAAACACAAAACACAAAAAGCGTCCTCAGCACATCTCTAGTTTTAAATGAACATGCACATAGACACGGAATAAATCTGATCACTATCTCTAACTAGATACATATGATAATCTAATGCAATTATAGTGTTTTTATTGCGATTTTATGTGACTTATAACAGTTGAACACAGATGTCTTGAATGGACTAATTGAACCCACCCTTAAGTGGAAGTGGGAGGTATAAATATTAGCCCGATTACTAGCTCCTTCTACCTTCTGATGAAACTGTCAAATGGTAATGGCAGAGAAACATGGCAAGGAATAGCGCTACCTGGCCTGCCACTATTTGAGTGACTGCTGAAGCTACAGGTTCTCAAACTCAGGACCCCATACAATGCATGTATTTCAGGTCTCCTCACAGAATCACTAGTGAAATAATTAGCTACACCTGTGGATCTTTTAAAATGGGTCAGTGAGTAATTAATATACCTGTTGATAAAGCTGAATATTTATCGTATATAAAACACTTTAGGAGGTCTAAGAACACTGTACGCTATCTACGTAAGAAGTACCGTAAGGGTACGCAAGTTGCGTAGCGATCGCTCAGCCGTAGTCGAGACGCTCAAGCGTCACGTTCGCTTACGGCCCAGAGATCACAGGCAGGCACGCTATTGGCTGCCGACTAACGTAATGATTCGCTATAGCGTAGCGGACGCTCGGGACCACGAGGAGATCACCAGCGATGCAGACGCTCACAACGTTAAACCTTTATATCTATACCTTTAACAGTGAGATACACAGTATACCTTAGTGTAGAGACAGAGTGTAAGTGCAACCTGGTGTAACCTGATTAACTACAAAGCTGCTTGAGCGTCACCGACGCTCAGAGAATACTTAACCCTTATAAAGAATACACAGATACCTGGGCTTAGGGTCCGAAACCTATTATGTGTATTATGACTATTATACTTGCAAAAAGAATCACAGTACAAAGCATACACTACAATATAACATAAACCAACTAACCAGATAAACTACACAGGAAATACAATACAATACAATTAAAGGAAAATACGAGAGAAAGAGTAGAGAGAGAGAGAGAGAGAGAGAGAGAGAGATGGCTCACAGTAAGACAATATGATTACGAAGAAAACTTACGCACAAGGGGAACGATCGCATGCGCCTCGATATCCAGCTCCCGATTATCAGCAATGAGAACCGTTGAAGAGAGAGAACTGGATACGGTCGGCCTGCCTATTTATGCCCCACACACAATACAATTCAATGGTCCCTACAATCTCATTGTTCATTGGACACAGGAATTCGGCTTCGCATTATAACAAAAGGTCATAGGTTGATTCATACAGGTGGGCTGTGACTATTTCCAACTGCTCAGGTGGGAGGGAAACTGGGTTTCCCGCCGCATGGGTAATAAAGTGCAAATAAAGTAAATGTTCATAAACTTCTTATGTCCATAACTATTCGCACGAGCGATTGATCTGCTTCAAACCAACACCGGAATATTTCTAATTAAATATTCTTCCGATGGATACTAAACACCACTGTATTACTCCTGTCTGACCCTTCGTATCAAACAAAGAGGGATTCCTCTGTTCATAAACATTCTATATTAACCAAACTTTCAGAATCTATCAAAGGGACCATGATCTACAAAATACATTATTACTGAAAATATGTTACGATTGAGTCGCACGCTACAACCACATAAACTCTACCGTAAATACGCATACCATGCGCCTGCGGGTGCCCGCGACTGTGAGTATGCGCACGTACGGGAGAGCGTACGCATGCGCAGCATGGACCTGTGTGAGGAGCAAATATGGTAGTGTGCATAGAGATATTTTTCTGACTTTGACAGTCCACCCTTTGGCAGTCACTAATAACTGCCACTTCCTGAAAACATTTCAAAAGGAGAAAAATATATGTTAGGGGTTAATTCATTTCCATGGTTGGGTAAGGGAGGAGAGAGGAGTAGGTGTGAAGAGGGTATGACCTAGTGAGATAGCAGAAGCATGTGTGTATGAATCCGTGTTTGGGGGGTCATGTATCATCGTGCCGTACGTGTTGTAAATCAAGCTTCGAGGTATTGCGAAGTATACATTTGAATTCCTTCTTATCCCGTGGTACGGGTCTGTGGATGGGCTGTCAAACTTTACCGAGCTCTTTTCGGATTTGAACAAAATGGGGAGCACATTTTAGTTGATGATACATGAATGGGGGAATATGTGATTGCTGATATCTGTGCCTGTATTCCCTATACTATGTGTGTCATTACCTGAGGGTTGCAGAAATGAAGAAAAGACATAATTACGGTAAATGCGGTGGTATTCTATGTCAGGTTAATGTACATCTGTCGGTTGAAGTTTTGTTCGGTATCAGTTGAAAGTCGTCTTCTTTGCGCTGTGTTGCCCATTAGGTGTGAGCAAAAAGCTTTGTCAATGCCATTAGATTTACAAAAAATGTTGGGCTAGCGTAAGTTTAAGAATTCTAGGGAAACTGGGGATCCATGGCACAGTTCATCAAATGTCCATTTCTCAAGTGGTCAAAACTTCCTCTTTGGTCTATCCGTTGTCTGTATAGCGTCTCGTCAACTTCCTCGTCCAAGTGGGTCTTTTTATCTTGGAGAAAAACCAGAAAAACAGGTGAAAGAAGCGGACCGTAGAAATCGCATTTTCATCACATCATTGTTTCTATCATTGGGTCATAAATCAAATCCAGGTTAATTACAGTTTCCTCACTCCTCAAACTCATTACCTTAGTACGACGATTGCACCTCATTAAAGCCTGACCGCATCTAAATATCAAACCGATCGTTATGATAACACCTAAGATACATAGGAGAAACTTCCCAACATCCATTATGACTCCTTGAGCCCAGTCTCCCAAACCGGAGAACCAATTTCGCGGGTTCAACCATGACACCCAACCAGTCAGCTCATTACCTACAGCAGCAAGAGTGAGATTGTGTTTTCGGCGAAATTCCCACTTCAATTGGAGAATATCGTCCATCTTTTGGTCTATGACCTCGACCGGATCCTCTGTGCTATTCGTGATATACGTGCAACATTTCACGCCGTACTGTGTTGCCAATGTAACACAATATCCGCCTGTCACTGCTGTGAGGTAATTAAGAACCATTCTATGCTGCACCAGTTCTGTTTTATAAGCTTGAAGTTCCCTTCCCGTATATCTAAACGTGTCATCATACATTTCAGTGATATTGTCTAACAAATTTGCGAGCGCCGATATGTATTTATAATTTAGCACTCCTCTAGCGGTGCGGGTGAAATCTAACGCGATTAAGAATTGAATCCCGGTGGATTCACTTATCAGATCAGAGGCCGGATGCTCTGTCTTCTCTATCAGGTGCCTTTTAACAACGTGCTCGTAATGGGTGTGAGTATAAGGAGCTTGGGCACCACGATGTATGTCCTTCATTTTGTCATGTGTTACAGTCATTACTTCAGGCAATACTTTTCCAATATAACACAATCCTTCAGAGTTTGGCGCAAGCCACTTGTACGCCTTTCTCCCGCATATGAAATATGCATCATCGGGGAGAACATATGGGACGGAGAAGGACATAACCATATTACACACCTTCCAGGTGAAATCTCCTAACCCTAATTCTTCCATCTGCTTAATACACGTATCAGGTTGTACGATATGTGCACAGTATCCTGGTGATACTTCTCCAACTCTCGTAATCCTATTTCCTAAGGTGTACCTATACCGGAAAGATTTTCCTCTATTGGCTATGTGGCGTACAAGCTCTGTATCTGTAGGCATTCTATCTGCTCTATGCGAAAAGGTCATGGTGTGGTTACTCCATGACACTTCCCAATTTCCCGGTTTTCTGGGATTGGAGATGTTGAAACATAATAGGGACCTATCCACATGGTATTGGTGGAGCTTCAAACTAGGAGGGCTGGAGATATTAAACCTCCTGTCCACCGGTCTCCCACCATTTAACTTAAGTACCTCCCCTATCGTTAAAGGAAATGGTACTAGCCCTGATTTGCTATGACCTTGAGGTACTTGAGAGCATACCCAACAATCTGTTTTGTTTAACACATTACCCACTAAGGAGTGATAGTCACTCAATGGATGCCGGTCCATATGGATATTAAAACTGGATTGGCATTTCTTAATGCACCCATCTTCAATGACATTGTTACAGAGCCTACAGATACAGTTTTCCTCAGCTAACAATCCGTCACAATTTCTTCTATGGTCAATGCTATCGGATCGTTTTCTGATACTCGCCTTTGCTTGTTGGTTAGGTTGATCTTGGAAAACTACGCCTCCATCTTTATCATCAGAACCCATTCCAGAACCTCTATCGACCTCCATGGTACTCTCGCCGGAACAGACTGCTCTGGTCAACATCATGGTCAACAGGAAAATCCGGATCACAGTCTCTTGGGGCAAGTCCATCTTATAGGAGGAAACGGAGAAGAATGAGAAGGAGGAAAAATAAATTTGAGGGAGAGGGGATGGGAAGTGGAGAAAAACAATAAAAGGGAGTGGGGAGTCGACAACAGCTCTCGGTCTTCAAGGCTCAGGTGCCGCCTCAGTCCTCCTGGAACAGACACTCCAGTGATACAACCTCTACCGTCTGTTCCTTATCACGGGACTTCTCTGGATCAGCAACCTTCTTGCAGTGGGACGAATGGACCCAAGTCTCTCTCTCAGCAACCTTCAGTGCTGTAGTGCTAGTCAATAAGACCTGGTATGGTCCTTCCCATCTGTCAATAAGGCAACCTGAGCGTAGAAAATTCCGTATCATTACATAATCCCCAGGTTCAATGTCATGACAATTACTATCAGGTAGATCAGGAATCACCAACTTCAGACTATCATTTTGATTCCTTAACTGTTTACTCATGTTAATCAAGTACTTTACAGTTACTTCATTGTTACATTTCAAATCATCCTGAGGGTTAATCATAACATGCGGTTGTCGACCAAACAAGATTTCAAAAGGGGACAGATTAAGAGGGGACCTGGGAGTGGTTCTGATGCTGTACAGTACAATGGGTAAAGCTTCTGGCCATGTCAATCCTGTCTCTGCCATCACTTTACTCAATTTATTTTTAATAGTGCTGTTCACTCTTTCGACCTTCGCACTCGCCTGTGGACGGTACGGAGTGTGCAGCTTGCTATCAATTCCCATCAACTTACACATTCCTTGAAAGACATCACCTGTAAAATGGGTACCCCTATCACTTTCGATTATTCTAGGGATACCATATCTACATACAAATTCCTGCACAATTTTCTTAGCAGTAAACATAGCGGTGTTGGTAGCCGCAGGAAATGCTTCGACCCAATTTGAGAAAACATCTATACAAACAAGTACATATTTCAAATTCCGACAAGGGGGTAATTGTATAAAGTCAATTTGTATTACCTGGAAAGGGCCGCCGGCAGGTGGGATATGGGATGGTTCTGTAGGTATTGCCTTTCCAATATTCTTTCTCAAACAGGTAAGGCATGACATTGCTCTTTTACTCGCATGGGAGGAGAATCCTGGGGCGCACCAGTATGCTCTCACCAATTTGCACATTCCTTCCTTGCCTAGATGAGTCAGCCCGTGAGCTGCTTCAGCCAGACATGGAAGATATGCTCTGGGGGCCACTGGTTTACCATGTCCATCCGTCCAGAGTCCTGAGGACTCCTGGCCACATCCCTTTGCCTTCCAGACTGCCTTTTCCTGTGTGGAACACAAATTTTGCATTTCACACAACTTCTGTGTGTTAATGGTATTAAATACCATTAATTGTGTGGTGTCTGTCTGTATGGGGGTAGCAGCTGCTAACTTAGCAGCTTCGTCTGCTCGGCTGTTACCAAGTGATACCGGGTCTTGGCTATATGTGTGTGCTTTACATTTGATAACAGCCACTCTGTCGGGTTCCTGTATCGCTGTTAGAAGCCTTTTTATGTGAGCTGCATGCGCTATCGGTGTACCAGCTGCCGTCATGAAATTTCTGAGACGCCATAGGGCTCCGAAATCATGGACTACCCCGAATGCGTATCTAGAATCGGTGTAGATATTGGCTGACTTACCCTTAGCCAATTCACATGCTCTGGTTAGGGCGACCAGTTCAGCAACCTGGGCTGAGTGAGGTGGGCCTAGCGGTTCCGCTTCTATGGTGTCTTGGTCATCTACGACTGCGTATCCAGTACACAAGTCTCCCGAGTCTGACTGTCTATGACAACTACCGTCCGTGTAGAACGTGAGTTCTGCATCTTCCAGTGGGTTGTCACTGATGTCAGGCCTTGCGGTAAAATTTTGGGTCAAATATTCCATACAATCATGTGTATCTTCCTTTGTATTAAATCCTCCTTCCCCATTACTCTCACCTTCCACCCTTTGTGCCTGACCAGGCACACCTGGGAGATACGTTGCAGGATTTAATGCACTGCATCTCCTTATGGTGATGTTTACGGGGGCCATTAGTGCCAATTCCCATCTTGTAAATCTCGCTGATGAGACGTGTCTGGTTTGGGCAGAATTCAATAAGGCTGATACTGCATGTGGCGTATGGATTGTGAGGTTGTGGCCTAGCACGACGTCTTCGCTTTTTGTCACTAGCAATGCTATCGCAGCAACGCTTCGCAAGCATGTGGGGAGGGATCGCGCTACCGTGTCTAGCTGAGCGCTGTAGTATGCAACTGGCCTGCTGGCATCACCGTGTTTTTGGGTTAGTACACCTGCCGCGCAGCCAGCACTTTCTGTTCCGTATAGTTCAAAGGGTTTCCCATAGTCTGGCATACCTAGTGCTGGTGCCTGCGTTAGGCACTGTTTGAGTCTCTCAAATGCTGTTTCGGACTCGTCTGTATGCGAAATCCTATCAGGTTTGTTTGAGGAGACCATTTCCTGCAAAGGTAACGCCAAAATGGAAAACCCTGGGATCCAATTACGGCAATACCCACACATTCCTAAAAACGTTCTGATCTGTTGCTGGGTTTGTGGCAGAGTCATGTCTCTAATTGCTTGGATTCTATCAGCGGTCAGGTGTCTTAGTCCTTGTGTTAGACAGTGTCCCAAATATTTTACCTTAGTTTGGCATAATTGTAACTTGTCTTTGGACACCTTGTGTCCTGTGTCTGAAAGATGAAACAGGAGCTGTTTCGTATCCTTCAGAGATGCTTCCAGTGAATCTGAACACAGTAATAAATCGTCCACATACTGTATCAATACTGATCCACTGTCTGGTTGGAAAGACTGTAAACAATCATGCAAAGCCTGAGAAAATATACTTGGACTATCTATGAAACCTTGGGGTAATCGAGTCCACGTGTATTGGACTCCTCTGTATGTGAATGCAAACAAATATTGGCTGTCAGGGTGCAGAGGTACCGAAAAGAAAGCGGAGCAGAGGTCAATAACAGTGAAAAATTTGGCAGTGGGAGGGATTTGCATTAGGATGACAGCTGGATTTGGCACTATGGGGAACTGACTCTCAACTATTTTGTTAATCCCCCTTAGATCCTGCACTAGTCTGTAACCCCTCCCCCCACTCTTTTTCACAGGGAAGATGGGACTATTGGCAGTGCTGGACGTTCTTACCAGAATGCCCTGTTGTAGCAAGCGCTCTATTACTGGGTAAACTCCTAACTCCACCTCTGGCTTCAGAGGGTACTGTGGGATTTTTGGAGCTATCCTACCATCTTTTACTTGTACAACTACTGGAGCTACGTTTGCCATTAATCCAGTGTCTTGTCCGTCTTTTGTCCAAAGTGACTCTGGTATCTGAGATGTCATCTCTTCTATTTGGGATGGATTCCTATTTGTCATAATGGTATGTGACATTAATTTTGATGGGGAGTCTAACATGTCTCGCACTTCCTGAGCGTGTTTCTCAGGTATGTCCAAGAATACACCTTCAGGAGTACAATAAATGACGCACCCCATTTTACACAGTAAGTCTCTTCCCAGGAGATTGGTTGGTGCCGATGCAGCCAGCAAAAAGGAATGCTTGGTATGCAAAGGCCCTATTGTAATCTCGGCTGGTTTGCTAACAGGGTAGTGCTGGACTACTCCTGTTACTCCCATGGCTGGAATTGTCCTACCAGTGGTTCTCATGCCCACTGTCGAATTTATCACTGACTTGGCCGCCCCTGTGTCTACAAGAAAGTTTAAAGTTTTACCAGCTACATTAATTGCGATCTCGGGTTCACTTCCAAGATTGGCAATTAATTTTACTGGCTGCAGATTACAGGTATGGCCACACCCCTATTGGGTATGGTGACCTCCCTGAATCCCGCTGGCAGCAACTACTTGTGAGGGAGATAGTTGGGAACTACCAGAGGCATGCCAGTCTCTGTTTGGGGGATATCTTTTTGTTTCCCCTGTATGTGGCTCATAACTCCGTTTCTGCGGACCTTGCTCCCAATGTCGTGTGTCGTGTCGTTGTCTAGGGGGTTGGTATGAGTTTCGTGGATTCTTTACTCTACAATCTCGTGCCATGTGTCCCTGTTTGTGACAAGAATAACAAGTAACCATACTTGACTTACCCACAGGATTTGGTGATACAAACAAAGGCTGCCTTGTGGTCAGAGCCTGTATACTTACTGACATTAATTTGTCACCTTGTTGCTCCCTGTGTCTGGTGATGTTTCTATCGTGATCAATAGCAGCCTCTCTCAAAGTAGCCACAGACAGACCTCGCCAACATGGTTGCGTGGTCTGTACCCTAGTCTTCAATTACTCTTTTAAACCATCCATCAGTACCGATACTGCTACTTCCCGATGGTTTGTGTCTGTTTTAATGGCCTCTATGCCTGTGTATTTTGCCATTTCTAATAATGCTCTGTGAAAATACTCTGCAGCTGTCTCTGACTCCTTCTGTTTAATGGAGAATATCTTATTCCATTTAGCTACTGCTGGGAAATACTCTTTTAGCTGCAAGTTTATTCTTTTCACATTATCTTGGTTGTACACATCTGTAAGAGGTACATCATGATCTAGTCCGCAATCAGCTAAAAATTGAGTTGCGTCGACATTTGAGGGTAAACATGCTCTCAGCAATATCTGCCAGTCTTTATTGTTGGGCTCTGTAGTGTTACCTAAGTCTCTGATGTATTTTTGACTGGCAACTAAGTCTTTTCTAGGGTCAGGAAATTAAGACACTATGGTCCTTAATTCCATTCGGGAAAATGGAGTGTACATGGCAATGTTCCTAATGGGAGTGGCTCCTGATGCGTCTGTTTTCCCATTTGGCACTGCTATTACTCTAACAGGTGTAATTCTAACAACCTCATTCTGTGTAGATTCTACAGGCTGTGGTGAAATAGTTTCAGCATAATGCATGGTGCCGTACTTACCAGTTGATACGACCTCACCTATCCCTCCGCTAGGGGCCTTTACTAATCTCGTGGGTGGAGCTGTGCCTACTGTGGTCTCTGCTATGGTGGCTGCTAGAGAGAGCGCTGAAATCGTTGCCGATTCGTCCTCTTGATCACACTACTGAGGAAAGTTCAAAACAGGGTACAACTTGCACGGGTTAATACTTGCATGGGTTAATGGGTTAACATTATCATTAACATTTACACAGTTACTAAGTGATTTTGTGTTACACCTTAGTGCGTCTTTCTCCGCAATCAACTTCTCTCCTGATATGTATGGTGGCGGCGGGGCCGTGGCAATCAGTTTTCTGTTAGAGCCAGATCCCGCCGCCTGAGCCAAACCTCTCTGTATCTCACCTTCCTGTTGCCACAACTGTAAATAATCATAATGCTGGATTCGTCTCTTTGTTGATTTTATGAGACATATCCTCCTCCTTAAATTTTGTAACACTTCTGAGCTGAAGCTCCCTACTCTTGGGAATTTCTCCCCGTCATGTACAGTTATTCTCTCCCATTCATCACATAAAGTTTCTGTGTGACTTCCATATTTCTCACACATTATATACCTGGCCGACCCAATTGGTCGGACCACTGAATCAACCCGAACCGAGGTTGATCGCCCCCTACCTGAACAAGTGGCCCCCATAGTTCGAAAGTGTTGCTTTATTTAGCCAACCCTTACGAAAAACCAAATGCCAACAATAGGCTGACGGTGGCGGTTTACCGAGTACCCCACTCACTCGCCCACGCCGACCAATACGACCTGATCACACCGATATGGTGCTGGCGTACTCGACCTAGGGCCCCTGCGACCTGAACCTCTATTTACTGGAACCTGCGAGGGTTATCTGAAGAACACTTACTCTTTCCAGTAACTATTGGTTGCTGGATAGTTCCTGAGTGAGCAGCGAACTTCCCTTAAAATAAAAAAAATTACACAAATCACGTTAGAGTGTACAGATAGCGTTTGTGACCCCTTTACTCTAATGGTATTAGGTCAGATTACTAACTACTGCACACACTTACGTGCGGTCCAGTCGTTCAGTACACAAACAACTAAGCTTATGTACGGAAAGACCAATGGAATCGAAACTTACGACTGCGAATTCCTTCAGCCAGAGCTTATATGGCCTATATGGGTGTTGCACCAACCCTTTTCGGTGTTGTGCCTGTGAACTGTATAGCGGACTTCCTTGTCGGCTGTACCTGGACCTCCTGGTCTGTTATGACCTCCTGGTCTTGTTACAGTATGACCTCCTGGTCTTGTTACAGTATGACCTCCTGGTCTGCTATACTCTAATGCTCAAAATTGTATATTTAACCAGAGATGCCTCCCTAGCCACCGTGCACGTCACTTACACGCATGTACCTCACGAGTACTCGACTTTTCTTGTGGTTCAACCTTTAAAAATTGTAAAAACACTCACTCATCACATGTACACTTTTGTTTCTATTTCTATTTCTGCGCAGAAATTTTTCTTCAGATCAGGTGTGTTACCAATTAGGAGCAGGATCTGTTAATTAAAATTTCGGACACCCAAAAATAGACTTGCGTTATTTCTCGCCTCGCGTTATTTATCGCTTTGCGTTATTTATCGCCTTGCGTTATTTATCGCTTTGCATTAAAAATCAACTTATCGTGACTTGAGCTACGTGGGCGTAACCGGACGCTCCGTTGCGTAACGTACGCTGCGTGCGTCGGCCTTTGGATTGCGTACGCAAGTCTTTGTTAGAGACACGTATACGCAAAGCAAAGATCCACCGTAACACAAATTTATACTTTTTATCAATGTAGATGATCCTTGATCATCTACCACACAAACACACTGACTTCGCCTTATCTCCCAGGCGAAACTGTGTGTTTGTCTATCTTTTAACTATATTATCTTTACTCTTAAACTATGAAATAACGGCAAATCTCTTTTAGCACTTCTATCAACTATAAAACTGGCAGACAGGAGAGTGATATACGAAAATGAAAAAGAAAAAGAAATGCAGATATATATATGTGTGCGTGCGTGTGTACGCAAGACAGAAAAATAAACAGTTTTAAAAGACACTAGCGTTTTGTTCTTACCTCCGGTTCCCGGATTCCTTCAGCACTCTTTACCTAAGCGAAGCAGACGCTTATCCTGTCAGCACTACGAGGGATACAACCTCCCGCCCTTTGCTGAGGGATAATGTCTGCTGATCTACCTAGTGCAGATATGTGAAGGACGGGCGAGCCGCCAATTGATAAAGCTGAATATTTATCGTATATAAAACACTTTAGGAGGTCTAAGAACACTGTACGCTATCTACGTAAGAAGTACCGTAAGGGTACGCAAGTTGCGTAGCGATCGCTCAGCCGTAGTCGAGACACTCAAGCGTCACGTTCGCTTACGGCCCAGAGATCACAGGCAGGCACGCTATTGGCTGCCGACTAACGTAATGATTCGCTATAGCGTAGCGGATGCTCGGGACCACGAGGAGATCACCAGCGATGCAGACGCTCACAACGTTAAACCTTTATATCTATACCTTTAACAGTGAGATACACAGTATACCTTAGTGTAGAGACAGAGTGTAAGTGCAACCTGGTGTAACCTGATTAACTACAAAGCTGCTTGAGCGTCACCGACGCTCAGAGAATACTTAACCCTTATAAAGAATACACAGATACCTGGGCTTAGGGTCCGAAACCTATTATGTGTATTATGACTATTATACATGCAAAAAGAATCACAGTACAAAGCATACACTACAATATAACATAAACCAACTAACCAGATAAACTACACAGGAAATACAATACAATACAATTAAAGGAAAATACGAGAGAAAGAGTAGAGAGAGAGAGAGAGAGAGAGAGAGAGAGAGAGAGAGATGGCTCACAGTAAGACAATATGATTACGAAGAAAACTTACGCACAAGGGGAACGATCGCATGCGCCTCGATATCCAGCTCCCGATTATCAGCAATGAGAACCGTTGAAGAGAGAGAACTGGATACGGTCGGCCTGCCTATTTATGCCCCACACACAATACAATTCAATGGTCCCTACAATCTCATTGTTCATTGGACACAGGAATTCGGCTTCGCATTATAACAAAAGGTCATAGGTTGATTCATACAGGTGGGCTGTGACTATTTCCAACTGCTCAGGTGGGAGGGAAACTGGGTTTCCCGCCGCATGGGTAATAAAGTGCAAATAAAGTAAATGTTCATAAACTTCTTATGTCCATAACTATTCGCACGAGCGATTGATCTGCTTCAAACCAACACCGGAATATTTCTAATTAAATATTCTTCCGATGGATACTAAACACCACTGTATTACTCCTGTCTGACCCTTCGTATCAAACAAAGAGGGATTCCTCTGTTCATAAACATTCTATATTAACCAAACTTTCAGAATCTATCAAAGGGACCATGATCTACAAAATACATTATTACTGAAAATATGTTACGATTGAGTCGCACGCTACAACCACATAAACTCTACCGTAAATACGCATACCATGCGCCTGCGGGTGCCCGCGACTGTGAGTATGCGCACGTACGGGAGAGCGTACGCATGCGCAGCACGGACCTGTGTGAGGTGCAAATATGGTAGTGTGCATAGAGATATTTTTCTGACTTTGACACTGTGCACCTGCAAGGTGTCCTGGAAAACATTACATGTGTGGACCGAATTTGAGAGCCACAGGCCTAAGCCACTTGAAGCCCTTATCCACAACTACAGCTCTGAGTAGAGTAGCTGCGGTAGTGTTAGGAGCACAGTGCATGCAGGTGATTGCTGGAGTATTGCCTTTTGGAGACTACTACAGCAGTGGTGTTTGGACTATCACACTGTCTTTATACACTATTGGACAGCTTGGGAATCCTTTCTGGGATCTGCTGGTTCACTTGCCAGACCTTCCACCAATCTTACATTGATGGTAATATAGTTATTTATTTATTAACAGTTTTTATATGGTGCAGCATATTCCATTGTGCTTTACATTTAGAACAACAGTAATAGAACAAAACTGGGTAAAAACATACAGACATAGAGGTAGGAATGATCCAT
Source organism: Pseudophryne corroboree (assembly GCF_028390025.1). Lineage (NCBI taxonomy): Eukaryota > Metazoa > Chordata > Amphibia > Anura > Myobatrachidae > Pseudophryne > Pseudophryne corroboree. The sequence goes on along the minus strand of NC_086444.1, from coordinate 1,002,860,796 downwards.
GTGCAAGCTTACAATCTATAGGGAAATAAGCATTGATACACAAGGATAGATGCTACCTATTGCATAATGATCCACCAGATTGCTAGGTTCTTAATGGGTTGTATGATATTATCACCCAGCAATGTTGGCCAAGGGTCAGGAGGGTGTGAGATTAAAGAAAGACAAAATATGTGAGGTTATTTGTACTGTACAGAGAGGATGTATTTAGATCGGGAAGAATTGAAGGTTATGTGGGTGGGTCTGGATTTTGATAGCCTTGTCTGAAGATGTGAGTTTTCAGGGAACGATTAAAGGTTTGGAGACTAGAGGTGAGTCTTATTATGCATAGCAGGGCATTTCACAGAGTTGGTGAAGACCGGGTAAAGTTGAGTTGAGTGGGAACAAATAATACATGTGGATGAGAGACGCAGATCTTGTGCAGAGAGGAGAGGATGGGTAGGGAAATATTTTGAGATGAGTGAAGAGATGTATGTTGGTTCAGTTTGGTTAATAGCCTTGTATGTAACTAAAAGTATTTTATATTAAATACGTTAGAATACCGGTAACCAATGGAGGGACTGACAGAGTGGATCTGCAGACCATGAACATCTAGCGAGGAAGATTAGCCTCTCAGCTGCATTCAAAATGAATTGTAGTGGTGATAGGCTTTGTTTTGGAAAACTAGTCAGGACACTATTACAATAATCAATGTGGGAGATAATGAGAATGTGGATTAGAAATTTTGCTATGTCTTGTGTAAGATACGGTCATATCTTGGATACCTGTATGTTTCTTAGATGTACAGTATGTAGCATGATTTTGAGACAGATTGAATATGGGGAACAAATTACTGAGTTATCAACAGTGATAGAGATATCGGGTTGGTAACTACTATTGGCCAGTGGAAATAGAATTAATTCTGTTTTGGAAATATTACGTTTGAGGTGGTGAGATGGTAATCTGCTGCTAACTTGGAAAAGGTATCACCTGCTTGGATAATCAACCCCTGATTGAAAGGGATTATAACATTGCACTAAAGCAGTGGTAGAAACCCAGGTCATCGAGAGTTACCAATAGTTCATGTTTTCCAGCTCACCTAGCAGGTGCACAGGTGCAGTCATTACTAGAGATGAGCGGGTTCTGTTCATCGAGATCCGAACCCCCCCGAACTTCACGTTGTTTACACTGGTCTGAGGCAGCCTCGGTTCTTCCCGCCTTGCTCGGTAAACCGAACGAGGCCGAACGTCATCATCCCGCTGTCGGATTCTCATGAGATTCGTAATTCCATATAAAGAACTGCGCGTCGCCGCCATTTTCACGCGTGCATTGTAGATTGAGCGGCGAGGACGTGGCTACGTTCTCTGCCTGAAAAGCACAATATCTGTGCTCAGTGTGCTGCATTATGGTGACCACCAGTATATAGTAGTACAGTACAGTAGGCCATTGCTGTATCTTTCAGCTCCGTGTCAGACTCAGTTCTAGTATCCTGATCAGTGCTCAATATCTGTGCTGCATTGTGGTGACCACCAGTATATAGTAGTACAGTACAGTAGGCCATTGCTGTATCTTGCTGCTCTGTGTCACTTCAAGTATCCTGATCAGTGCTCAATATCTGTGCTGCATTGTGGTGACCACCAGTATATAGTAGTACAGTGCTGCATTGTGGTGACCACCAGTATATAGTTGTACAGTACAGTAGGCCATTGCTGTATCTTGCTGCTCTGTGTCACTTCTAGTATCCTGATCAGTGCTCAATATCTGTGCTGCATTGTGGTGACCACCAGTATATAGTAGTACAGTGCTGCATTGTGGTGACCACTAGAATATAGTAGTACAGTACAGTAGGCCATTGCTGAATCTTGCTGCTCTGTGTCACTTCTAGTATCCTGAACAGTGCTTAATATCTGTGCTCAGTGTCAGTGCTGCATTGTGGTGACTAAAAGTCCAGTGTCTTGTGCTGCATCTTGCTGCTGTAGGGTGCTGTGGTAGTGTCCTGTCACTGTGCATAGGTCATCCTCATTCCAGTCACAGTGGTATCTGGTATCTATAGTGGTATCTAATTCCAGACATTACTGCCGTCTAATTCCAGATATATTACTAGCATATAATTCCACACATTAAAAAATGGAGAACAAAAATGTGGAGGGTAAAATAGGGAAAGATCAAGATCCACTTCCACCTAGTGCTGAAGCTGCTGCCACTAGTCATGGCAGAGATGATGAAATGCCATCAACGTCGTCTGCCAAGGCCGATGCCCAATGTCATAGTAGAGAGCGTGTAAAATCCAAAAAGCAAAAGTACAGTAAAATGATGACCCAAAAATCTAAATTCAAATCGTCTGAGGAGAAGCGTAAACTTGCCAATATGCCATTTACGACACGGAGTGGCAAGGAACGGCTGAGGCCCTGGCCTATGTTCATGGTTAGTGGTTCAGCTTCACATGAGGATGGAAGCACTCGTCCTCCCACTAGAAAAATGAAAAGAGTTAAGCTGGTAAGAGCACAGCAAAGAACTGTGCATTCTTCTAAATCACAAATCACCAAGGAGAGTCCAATTGTGTCGGTTGCGATGCCTGACTTTTCCAACACTGGACGGGAAGAGGTGACTCCATCTACCATTTGCAAGCCCCCTGCAAGTGCTGGAAGGAGCACCCACAGTCCAGTTCCTGATATTCAAATTGAAGATGTCACTGTTGAAGTACACCAGGATGAGGATATGGGTGTTGCTGGTGCTGAGGAGGAAATTGACAAGGAGGATTCTGATGGTGAGGTGGTTTGTTTAAGTCAGGCACCCAGGGAGACACCTGTTGTCCATGGGATGAATGTGGCCATTGACATGCCTGGTTAAAATACAAAAAAAAAATCACCTCTTCGGTGTGGAATTATTTTAACAGAAATGTGGACAACAGGTGTCAAGCCATGTGTTGCCTTTGCCAAGCTGTAATAAGTAGGGGTAAGAATGTTAACCACCTAGGAACATCCTCCCTTATACGTCACCTGAAGCGCATTCATCAGAAGTCATTGACAAGTTCAAAAACTTTGGGTGACAGCGGAAGCAGTCCACTGACAACTAAATCCCTTCTTCCTCTTGTACCCAAGCTCCTGCAAATCACCCCACCAACTCCCTCAGTGTAAATTTCCTCCTTAGACAGGAACGCCAATAGTCCTGCAGGCCATGTCACTGGCAAGTCTGATGAGTCCTCTCCTAACTGGGATTCCTCCGATTGAGTGTAACGCCTACTGCTGCTGGCCCTGCTGTTGTTGCTGCTGGGAGTCATCCCAGAGGGGAAGTCGGAAGACCACTTGTACTACTTCCAGTAAGCAATTGACTGTCCAAGAGTCCTTTGCGAGGAAGATGAAATATCACAGCAGTCTTCCTGTTGCAAAGCGGATAACTCAGACCTTGACAACTATGTTGGTGTTAGACGTGCGTCCGGTATCCGCCATTAGTTCACAGGGACTTAGAGAATTTCTTGAGGTAGTGTGTCCCCGGTACCAAATACCATGTAGGTTCCACTTCTCTAGGCAGGCGATACCGAGAATGTACACAGACGTCAGAAAAAGAGTCACCAGTGTCCTAGAAAATGCAGTTGTACCCAGTGTCCACTTAACCACGGACATGTGGACAAGTGGAGCAGGGCAGACTAAGGACTATATGACTGCGACAGCCCACTGGTTAGAAGTATTTCCTCCCGCAGCAAGAACAGCAGCAGTGGCACCAGTAGCAGCATCTCACAAATGCCAACTCGTTCCTATGCAGGCTACGCTTTGTATCACTGCTTTCCATAAGAGGAACACAGCTGACAACCTCTAACGGAAACAGAGGAACATCATCGCTTACCCCAATTGGACTCTCCTGGGTATTTGTGACATCGGACAACGCCACCAATATTGTGTGTGCATTACATGTGGGCAAATTCCAGCATGTCCTATGTTTTGCACATACAATGAATTTGGTGGTGCAGAATTTTATAAAAAAACGACAGGGGAGTAATGGAGATGCTGTCGGTGGCCACTTTCGGCATTCAGCCACCACGTGCCGAAGACTGGAGCACCAGCAAACACTCCTGAACATGCCCTGCCATCAGCTGAAGCAAGAGGTGGTAACGAGGTGGAATTCAACCCTCTATATGCTTCAGAGGATGGAGGAGCAGCAAAAGGCCATTCAAGCATATACATCTGCCTACGATATAGGCAAAGGAGGGGGAATGCACCTGACTCAAGTGCAGTGGAGAATGATTTCAACTTTGTACAAGGTTCTCCAACCCTTTGAACTTGCCACACGTGAAGTCAGTTCAGACACTGCCAGCCTAAGTCAGGTCATTCCCCTCATCAGGCTTTTGCAGAAGCAGCTGGAGAGATTGAAGGAGGAGCTAAAATTGAGCGATTCTGCTAGGCATGTGGGACTTGTGGATGGAGCCCTTCATTCGCTTAACCAGGATTCATGGGTGGTCAATCTGTTGAAATCAGAGCACTACATATTGGCCACCATGCTCGATCCTAGGTTTAAAGCCTACGTTGTATCTCTCTTTCCGGCAGACACAAGTCTGCAGATATTCAAAGACCTGCTGGTGAGACACTTGTCAAGTCAAGCGGAACGTGACCCACCAACAGCTCCTCCTTCATTTTCTCCCGCCACTGGAGCTGCCAGGAAAAGGATCACATTTCCAAAACCACCCACTGGCGGTGATGCAGGGCAGTCAGGGGCAAGTGCTGACATCTGGTCCGGACTGAAGGCCCTGCCAACGATTACTGACATGTCGTTTACTGTCACTGCATATGATTCTGTCACCATTGAAAGAATGGTGGAGGATTATATGAGTGACAGCATCACTGTAGGCATGTCAGACAGTCCGTACGTATACTGACAGGAAAAAGAGGCAATTTGGAGGCCCTTGCACAAACTGGCTTAATTTTACCTAAGTTGCCCCCCCTCCAGTGTGTACTCCGAAAGAGTGTTTAGTGCAGCCGCTCACCTTGTCAGCGATCGGCGTAGAAGGTTACTTCCAGAAAATGTGGAGAAGATGATGTTCATCAAAATGAATTATAATACATTCCTCCGTGGAGACATTTACCTGCAATTGCCTCCAGAAATTACACAGGGACCTGTGATGGTGGATTCCAGTGGGGATGAATTAATGCTTTGTGAGGAGGGGGATGTACACAGTAAAAGGGGTGAGGAATTGGATGATGAGTAGGAGGTGGACATCTTGCCTCTGTAGAGCCAGTTTGTGCAAGGAGAGATTGATTTATTCTTTTTTGGTGGGGGCCCAAACCAACCAATCATATCAGCCACAGTCGTGTGGCAGACCCTGTCACTGAAATGATGGGTTTGTTAAAGTGTGCATGTCCTGTTTATACAACATAAGGGTGGGTAGAAGGGCCCAAGGACAATTCCATCTTGCACCTCTTTTTTTATTTATTATTTGCATCATGTGCTGTGTGGGGACTATTTTTTAAAGTGCCATCCTGTCTGACACTGCAGTGCCACTCCTAGATGGGCCAGGTGTTTGTGCCGCCCACTTGGGTCGCTTAGCTTAGTCATCCAGCGACCTTGGTGCAAATTTTAGGACTAAAAATAATATTGTGAGGTGTGAGGTGTTCAGAATAGACTGGAAATGAATGGAAACTATTGTTATTGAGGTTAATAATACTATAGGATCAAAATTATCCCCAAATTCTATGATTTAAGCTGTTTTCGAGGGGTTTTGGAAAAAAACACCCGAATCCAACAAAAAAATGTAAGGGAGGTTTTGCCAAAATGCGCCCGAATCCAAAACACGGCCGCGGAACCGAATCCAAAACCAAAACACAAAACCCGAAAAATGTCCGGTGCACATCTCTAGTCATTACTCACTGACACATTTTAAAAGATCCACAGCTGGAGCTAATTATTTCACTTGTGATTCTGTGAGGAGACCTGGAAAACGTTAGCTGTTGGTAGCTCTTGAGGACCAGGGTTGGCTACCCCTGCACTACAGACTCCAATATCATATACAGACAGGTATCGTACCTGCATATGATATACACTGCTCAAAAAAAAAAGGGAACACTAAAATAACACATCCTAGATCTGAATGAATTAAATATTCTTACTAAATACTTTGTTCTTTACATAGTTGAATGTGCTGACAACAAAATCACACAAAAATGATCAATGGAAATCAATTTTATTAACCCATGGAGGTCTGGATTTGGAGTCACACTCAAAATTAAAGTGGAAAAACACACTACAGGCTGAACCAACTTTGATGTAATGTCCTTAAAACAAGTCAAAATGAGGCTCAGTAGTGTGTGTGGCCTCCACGTGTCTGTATGACCTCCCTACAACGCCTGGGCATGCTCCTGATGAGGTGGCGGATGGTCTCCTGAGGGATCTCCTCCCAGACCTGGACTAAAGCATCCGCCAACTCCTGGACAGTCTGTGGTGCAGCGTGGCATTGGTGGATGGATGTCCCAGATTTGCTTAATTGGATTCACGTCTGGGGAATGGGCAGGCCAGTCCATAGCATCAATGCCTTCGTCTTGCAGGAACTGCTGACACACTCCAGCCACATGAGGTCTAGCATTGTCTTGCATTAGGAGGAACCCTGGGCTAACCGCACCAGCATATGGTCTCACAAGGGGTCTGAGGATCTCATCTCGGTACCTAATGACAGTCAGGCTACCTCTGGCGAGCACATGGAGGGCTGTGTGGCCCCCCAAAGAAATGCCACCTCACACCATTACTGACCCACTGCCAAACCGGTCATGTTGGAGGATGTTGCAGGCAGCAGAATGTTCTCCTTGGCGTCTCCAGACTCTGTCACGTCTGTCACATGTGCTCAGTGAGAACCTGCTTTCTTCTGTGAAGAGCACAGGGCGCTAGTGGCGAATTTGCCAATCTTGGTGTTCTCTGGCAAATGCCAAAAATCCTGCATGGTGTTGGACTGTAAGCACAACCCCCACCTGTGGACGTCAGGCCCTCATACCACCCTCATGGAGTCTGTTTCTGATCATTTGAGTAGACACATGCACATTTGTGGCTTGCTGGAAGTCATTTTGCAGGGCTCTGGCAGTGCTCCTCCTGTTCCTCCTTGCATAAAGGCGGAGGTAGCGGTCCTGCTGCTGGGTTGTTGCCCTCCTACGGCCTCCTCCACATCTCCTGATGTACTGGCCTGTCTCCTGGTAGCCCCTCCATGCTCTGGACACTACGCTGACAGACACAGCAAACCTTCTTGCCACAGCTCGCATTGATGTGCCATCCTGGATGAGCTGCACTATCTGAGCCATTTGTGTGGGTTGTAGACTCCGTCTCATGCTACCACTAGAATGAAAGCACCGCCAGCTTTCAAAAGTGACCAAAACATCAGCCAGAAAGCATAGGAGCTGAGAAGTGGTCTGTGGTCACCACCTGCAGAACAACTCCTTTATTGGGGGTGTCTTGCTAATTGCCTATAATTTCCACCTGTTGTCTATTCCATTTGCACAACAGCATGTGAAATTGATTGTCAATCAGTGTTGCTTCCTAAGTGGACAGTTTGATTTCACAGAAGTGTGATTGACTTAGAGTTACATTGTGTTGTATAAGTGTTCCCTTTATTTTTTTGAGCAGTGTACATTCCACTAGTACTATATTGCAAGTGCAACTGCCTATATGAGAAACACTATGCATGGGCAGTGACTATTAAAGCTGACTAAAAACTTCTATATCAGGCACTATAATGATTTCACTATCCTTACTAGTGACATTGGTCATGATTATTCGCTACAGATGGAGCCCTCCTCATCTATGCCTTTAATAGGATTAACTGAGCCAGGGCAGTCGGACTTAATCCCCTGCTGTATTGTTCTCTCTGTATTGTATTGCAGCTGAGAACAATAGATGAAAGGCTTATGCTAATAAACCTTGGTGCACCTAGGCACAGCAGAGAAACCAAGATGAGCGAGGCTCCATCTGCATGTAAAAGAGCATTTTTTTTTCTTATTTTTTTATGGAAAATTGTGTTTTTATCAATTTATGATTGTTTATTGAATTTATGTTTTTTTGTTTGTTTTTTAAAATCTTTTCAATATGCTTAATACTCCTATGCACCTCCATTAGTGAATGTTCTCCCCATCTGTATTATTTACACTCCACAAACATACTGGCAGGTTAAAGTAATTATTATTTAGAAGCACAAAGTAGTATGTTGTAGCTACAGTACATAAATAAAGGTTAATAAAAAAAATTCTGAGACTATATTTTTCATTTATTTGATATTTTAAGAAAAATTTGCAAACCAGTTATAAATTTGTCAGAAACTGTATTATTGTGTGGATAAAAGAGGTGAATTGAAATTTGGGGGTAAGCGTCCCAATTTAGGTTATGGGCAGTGACAGTGTTACTTCAGTGATCAAGTGTGGACAACCTCTATGGAGGCCTAGGTCAATAGAGGGCCCATGGTTTAGGAATCATCCTCCCTGGCTGCCCACAGTCATGCATGGGATTTAGTCAAAAGGAAGACAATGATGACATTCATAATGTCATCTCCACAATGTCGACAGAATGCTGACATTAAGAGGTGGATGTAACCTTTGAAGACTTTGCTAAAGCTTTCGATACAGTAGCTCACATGAGACTTATCTACAAGTTAAGAGAACTTGGGCTAGGGAGCACATTATGCACTTGGGCTAATAATTGGTTGGATAAAAGGGAGCATCAAGTGGTGGTAAAATGAACTTTTTCTAAATGGACTGAAGTACTCAGTGGTGTGCCACAGGGGTCTGTTCTATTGTTTAACATTTTCATAAATGATCTAGAAGTACAGTAGGTCTAGAGAGCATGGTGTCATTTTTTGTAGATGATACCAAACTGTGTAAGGTTATAAATTTGGAGTTGGATACCGAGTCTCTTCAGAATGACTTATTTAAACTGGAAGCACGGGTTTAAAAATGGAGAATGGAGTTCAATATAAAGAAATGTAAGGTGACTTCCGGTTCCTGCGGCGCATGGAGTAGCAGCGCTCCTCTCAAGCTCCTGTGCCCGCCGCTTCTATACCCGGCGTATTGCCTCTTTAGGCATCCCCATCGCAATCAATTACCCCCTCAAGCCTCTTTGGGGTCCCCCCTCCTCTATATGGAGAGGTACTTAGCTGGCAGCATGCCTCTGAAACAACAGAAATCGGGAATTGACGGTGACAGGAATGCCACATCCAAGATGGCCGCCGCAACTGCTCCTAATCCTGGGCTTTCAGACACTGCTCATTCCGTGGAACGAAAAAAAGGCATTTGTTTCCCCCAGCACCCTGAATGATAACCGTAACCAGATATAAATTCCACATAATAATAGAATTCAGAGATCTTCGTTACACATATTTGCGCAAATGTGTGAATAAGCCCCAAAGCCACATCAAGGCATCTATGTATATTTGGGGTCCCTAGCGCTATATCTAGGTGCAGGGTGTGGCACCCCAAAACACCAGCATAAGCCAGAAAGCCCAGCGTAGCATACCAGTGAAAAAACTATAGTGTTAATAAATTAGTATTTAGGAAGCCGAAGCTATAGAGAAAGTGATACAAAAATGAAATGCAATTTAAATAGAGAAATAGTGTTAAAAAATTAATAAGTGAAAAGTGTTAGTAGAATGTAAAGGTATGCCACACTAAGGCCATCCAGCTCAGCCAGTCCAGAGGCACCACACCTCCATTACCCCAATCTGGGTCTAAGATTAACCAGCAAGGAGCCACATGATAATGGCTCCTTACTACAATATGTCTAAGCTAAGAGCTACCTACCTTGGAGCAACCCCATAATGCTCCATGTGGCATGTCAGGGCCTGCACATCCTCCTAATGCAGTAACCTCTCTGCCTCTCACAACAAACATATATATTGGTAGATGCTCAATTAGCTTAGTGATATCATTCAGGTGCTCGAAAGGGAGGGGTGTTTCTAAGCTAGAAAAAAAGGCATTTGTTTCCCCCAGCACCCTGAATGATAACCGTAACCAGATATAAATTCCACATAATAATAGAATTCAGAGATCTTCGTTACACATATTTGCGCAAATGTGTGAATAAGCCCCAAAGCCACATCAAGGCGTCTCTGTATATTAGGGGTCCCTAGCGCTATATCTAGGTGCAGGGTGTGGCACCCCAAAACACCAGCATAAGCCAGAAAGCCCAGCTTAGCATACCAGTGAAAAAACTATAGTGTTAATAAATTAGTATTTAGGAAGCCGAAGCTATAGAGAAAGTGATACAAAAATGAAATGCAATTAAAATAGAGAAATAGTGTTAAAAAATTAATAAGTGAAAAGTGTTAGTAGAATGTAAAGGTATGCCACACTAAGGCCATCCAGCTCAGCCAGTCCAGAAGCACCACACCTCACACCTCCATTACCCCAATCTAGGTCTAAGATTAACCAGCAAGGAGCCACATGATAATGGCTCCTTACTACAATATGTCTAAGCTAAGAGCTACCTACCTTGGAGCAACCCCATAATGCTCCATGTGGCATGTCAGGGCCTGCACATCCTCCTAATGCAGGAACCTCTCTGCCTCTCACAACAAACATATATATTGGTAGATGCTCAATTAGTTTAGTGATATCATTCAGGTGCTCGAAAGGGAGGGGTATTTCTAAGCAAGAAAAAAAGGCATTCCGTGGAACTACAGGTAGAAAAACAACCTCGCAAGGTTCCTGCTATAGATGCAGCACCAAGTGCCACACTAAACCCTGCTTTATCCTATGCTAATATTATGCGAGCTGTTAAGGAGACAGTGCAACCTTTACTGCAGGAGCAAGCTCAACCACAGGCAGCTGCATTACAGCAAGCAGTGCTAGATATTAAAAGCCAATATAAGCAACTCACTAAGAGGCTGGCACATGTGGAACAAACTGCAGGCTCTAATTTTCAGGATGTAGCTGATTTAAAAGACACTGTGGCGGTTCTGCAGAAATCTGATACGCAGGTTTGGACGAAGCTAGATGATTTGGAGAATCGCTCGCTCAGATGTAATCTACGCCTCATAGGCTTACCAGAGTCCATCCGCGGTCCTGAGTTGTATAAGTTCTTGCGCCACACGTTGCCTGAACTCTTGGATGTACAGGAAGTATGTGCAGACTTGGTCGTGGAACGTGCTCATAGAACCGGTCCTTCCAGGCCCTCGGACTCCAGTTCTAGACCGCGAGCGGTCCTGTTTAAGTGCCTTAACTTCCTTCATAAGGAAGCGCTGTGGTCGGCATCTCGTTGCATCAGGGATATCTCGTGGGACGGGAATAAACTGCTACTGTTCCAGGACTACTCTCCGGAATTAACACGACTACGGAAAGCTTTTACACCCATATGTTCATCACTGGTGTCGGCCAGTCGTAAATTTGCGTTGTTATACCCTGCACGCTTACAAATCTTTGATGGAAACTCATTTAAAGACTTTTCCACACCTGCAGATGCTGAGAGTTTCCTATCGGAGGGGAATGACAGGATGGAAAAAGAAGGAAACTAATCTATTTATTCAGCTATCGTATCCTGAATACCTGTCGGCTTAGGCTTTTGAACTGCGTGCCCTGGTTCCTTTCCTGATGCTGGACTTGTGGCCCGGAATGTACCTTCCAGGCGGCACGTGATCCTGAGGGTGCCGTTCTGGCCTACATGATCTGTTTTCTCTATGAGGACCTCTCCCAACCCCCCCCCTCCCCTCCTCCCCCCCCCCTCTACCGGTGGATGCCATGCCTGCACTTAATACTAGTTTGTGGTGCGACTGATGGTTCTTATAAAGGGCATCTATCTCCTCCCCCCCACCTCCCCTCCCCCCCTCCTGTTGCGGGCTTGAGATTATACCTATGCCCCCCATGTTTTAGTTTCCTAGTTCTTAAATTGGTTGTGGTATTGATTTTTATACAGTACCTCTTGTTTGATAAGTGGTTGAGGCTAGGAGCCCTAATACTCCCTGATTTTCAACCTAGATTATTCACACTGTGAAGTCATTATAGGATATCTATGATAGAGACCCATGTTTGGTGTTTCTGTTATATTGTTTGTTATTTTTATTGTTGTCTTGTGTCTTCCCCTCCCTCCCCTCCTATTGTGTCCTTGGTGTTTGATATTAGGTTACTGTTCCTATTGGGTGTACATTACTACTACTACTTGGTTTCCTCCTGGGAGCCTGATGGCAGGTCCTCTCTCCATTGGAGGGGAACATATGTCATTACATTTGTAGTTTAATGTCTAGTTTTAAAGTGGCTACGTGGAATGTTGGGGGTATCCACTCCCCTATAAAGAGGAGAAAATACTCTTGTATCTTAATAAACTGCGTTTAGATCTGGTTTTCTTGCAGGAGACTCACCTCCTCTCCCCAGAAGCTCAGAAATTAGGCACGCTCGGCTGGCGTGTTGTGGCTGATGCTCCCTACTCTTCTAAGGCCAGAGGAGTCCTCGTCCTGGCCAAGCGCTCCTTGGGACTGGAGGTGGTCTCTTCTGTGGTGGACCCGGCAGGCAGGTATCTTATTCTAGAAGTGACCATTTGGGATACTAGATATGTACTGTGTACGGTTTATGCTCCAAATCAGTATTCAAAAGCCTTTTTCCGCTCTCTGCTTAATGCCCTGTATCCTTATTCCACCTCACCCTTGATTATAGGGGGTGATTTTAATGTTATTGCCACAAAGTATATGGATGTTCAGTCCTCTACCTCTACTCGTAATCCCCCTAAATTTGGTATTCCTTATATGGAGCAACAGCTCCAGGTATCAGATATTTGGAGATTTTTAAACCCCATGGATAGGGAGTACACCTGCCTCTCCGCTGCCCATCATTCCCTATCCAGGATCGATTAATTGATGGTCTCTGATTCCCTGGTTCTACATACCCTTGATTCTTCTATTGAACCAATGGCACTGTCGGACCACTCGGTGGTCTGGGCTTCCATGTCCACTAAGGTAGACGTAGGTTCCTTTAAGCGCTGGCATTTTCCCACAGATTCCTCCTCCTCTATAGAATTTTGTAAAGACCTGGAGTCATTTTGGGATGATTATTCTGCTACTAATGCCCAAATGGCGCGAGACGATCCTTTGGTTTTCTGGCAGGCCTCTAAAGCAGTCCTTAGGGGACGTCTTATTGACTATGTTTCCCACAGGAAAAATAAATTTGCTTCCAATTTCAAGAGCTCACAACAGAGACTGACTGAGGCCTATCAGAGATTCAAACAGAACCCCTCCCCCGCTATAAAGAATCAATATTTGGATGCTAAAGTGGCTTTTAATGCGGTTCTGCAGGCGTTGGGAGATAAACACACATTTCATAAGAATCATAGATTTTATCGTTTTGGCAACAAGACAGGCAAATTGTCATCACACTTATTGAAAGGGTCTACTTCCAATTCTCTCATTCATCCACTTAAACAGTCAGATGGCTCTCTGGCTTCTAAATCTAAAGACATAGCGAAGGGCCTATCTGATTTTTACACTACTGTTTATGAAACCTCTTCTGTTGATGAGAATGCTAAACAGTCATTCTGGGATTCCATTTCTCCGCCTCAAGTAGATTCTTCTTTGACAGAAAGTCTTTGCTCACCCATAACAGAGCCTGAGGTTGAGAAGGCTATAAAGCACCTGAAACCCTTAAAATCTCCGGGGCCGGATGGCTTCTTTGGGGAATATTATCGACTGCTCTCTGCAAAATTGATCCCTCCCCTTACTTCCCTTTTTAATGTCATCCTAGTATCTCATAAAATACCTTCATATTTTAATGATGCCTTTATACGTCTCCTACCAAAACCAGGCAAAGATTTACAACTCCCTGGGTCCTATAGACCAATTTCACTCTTAATTGTAGACTATAAATTGTTTACTAAGATTCTCGCGGACAGACTGAAACCCCTCCTCCCTTCTGTAGTCCACCCCGACCAAACGGGATTTATCTCTGGGAGACACTCCACTAGTAATATTCGTAAGATAGTGGCTGCGGCACACTGGCTGGGCCACACGGGGAATGTGGACCCACATTTTCTCTTCTCGCTGTATGCTGAAAAGGCCTTTGATCTGGTGATCTGGGACCATTTATATACCACTCTAGCGAAGTTTGGGTTCCCGTTGGGCCTAGCCGGTGTGCTGCGGGCTTTGTACTCCAATTCTAGTTCTCGTATCCTATGTAATGGTTTTCTTTCGGATCCCGTGTGGTTGGGAAGGGGCACCAGACAAGGTTGCCCATTATCGCCCCTATTATTTGCGCTGGCTGTGGAACCTTTGGCTTTGGCACTGCGTGGGCTCTCTTCATTCTCGGGCATTTCAATTTTGACCAGGAACTTAAAATAAGCTTATTTGCAGATGATATGTTACTCTTTATATCTCGCCCTGAAGTATCCATCCCAGCCATAATGGAAAAAATTTGAGAATTCGGTCTCTTTGCTGGCTATAGGGTGAATTCTTTAAAATCTGAATTACTCCCTCTAACTCAGACAGCTTTTAATATGTCCTCCCTCCCTCTCCTCTCCCAATTTACTGTTAACAAAACCAAGTTGAAGTATCTTGGGATTTATTTACCGCCCAGTTTATCAGATCTATACAAGGTGAATTATACACCCATACTACAGGCTATTTCTATCCAGCTCCAATCTTGGTCAGCACTCCCTTTGTCTTTGCTAGGCCGCGCGGCGGTCCTCAAGAGCATTATATTCCCAAAAATTTCTTATTCGCTCCAGTTATTGCCCTTTAAAATCTCCAGAGCGGATGCTCTTGTTTATGACAAAATGTGCACAAAATTCCTGTGGGCAAATAAAAAAACAAGAATAGCATTAGCTAAACTTAAGTTGCGGAGGGAGGAGGGGGGGTCTTGCGATCCGGATCTGCTTACTTTCTCTAGGGCGGTGGCTTTCAGATATATTAGTGATTGGCTTACGGCAAAAACCACATACACGAATTACCAAATTGAACAGGCATTAGTGTCCCCCTATGACTTGAAGGCCTTGCTACATACTCCGCTCACCCTGCTCCCCTCACAAGCGAAGACGAATCTCTTATTTTGGGACGCTTATAATGCTTGGAAAGTAATAAATAAAGCACTGCACAGGAATTTTGGCCGTTCTGATTTTATTCCTATCTGTGGGAATCCTTGTTTTACCCCTCCCTTGGAGAATGCAAAATTCAAAGTGTGGCGGGCTAAGGGAATTAGCAGTAGCAGATTTTTTTTTGATCCTGGAGGTTTGGTGTATTTTTTTTCTGGGCTGGTGGAGAGGTATGGTGTGCATAGATCGAAGTTTTTCATGTATCTCCAAGTTAGGCATTATGTAAAATCCCTACAATCCCTACCCAATGCATTGCTCCACCCCGGTGGTTCTGACCCCCTCACCTCCTTACTCACTCGAACTACTAAGTTACCCTATAAAACAAAATGGTTATATTGGGACCTTCTTCCTAGTGTTCTGGATAAGTTATGGAGTCAGCTGTTCAAAAAATGGAAGGTAGACCTCTCCATGCAGGGGACCCTAATTGATTTCTTCCGCCCTCTACCCGGTATTTAAAGCTCTACACTCTTGGAACCTTCAGGAGATCCATGTAAAGTTTTTAAACCGAGCATATATATCCCCTAGTCAGAGGAGTCATATGGTGCCTTTGGATTCCGGACAATGTCTTAAATGCAGAGCACCCCATGCAACCCTGATGCATGTATTTTGGAGATACAAAGATTGTGGAATAAAATTCTATGGTATTTAAACAGTAAATTTGGGTTGCGCCTCCCCTTATCACCTATGGCTCTGCTGGGTTTGCATTTCTCTCATGGGGGTTTACCAGCTGAGTCCCTCCCCTTACGTCCCTTTCTTTACGTGTTTCTTACACTGGCAAAGAAGGCTATTCTGACGCAATGGATCCATAGATCCCCTCCCAGACTAGAGCAACTTCTGTGTATGGTGAAGTCAACTATGTATTATAATAGACAATCTGCCCTATACGATGTGGACAAGCATGCTCATCTGGTCTATAAGAAGTGGGGACTGTTTATTGAAGTTCTGGATCCCATGCTTAGGTCTCATATCCTTACATTTTTTGACTCGCTGAAGAGAACAACCCTGAGAGAAATACACCCCCCCCCCCCCCTCACAACCCACTATATAAGACCCTCGCTGGATTGATATATATTGAGATTTTCTTTAGCCTTAACACCACTAGAGCTCCAGCTTGACTGGACCTATTGGCCATGGCGCGCTTTGTAATGTGGCCTTCCTGGCGGGAAATGTGTAGCCTGAATCAATGTATACGTATCCCCCCCCCCCCCTTGTCTTTGTCTTGTCGTTTTAATGTTTTGTTTATTATGTATTGGATGTGTACATTGGATTATTTCTCCGATTTTGTGATTATCATGTGGCTACAAATGATAGTCCTATGGAGAATGTACCTTTTCAATGTATGTGTTTATTATGGAAAAATTTGAATAAATACATTTAAAAAAAAACAAAAACAAATGTAAGGTAATGCACTTCGGTAGCAAGAACAAGAATACTTCCTACATACTCAATGGGGAAAAACTAGGGGTTTCTGTACTGAAAAAAGATTTAGGTGTTCACATAGATAACAAACTTAACAGTAGTAACCACAGTAGGAATGCAGCAAAAAAGGTAATCAAGGTAATAGCATGCATTAAGCGGGGAATTGATGCAAAGGATGAGAGTGTCGTACTCCTATTATATAAATCACTAGTGAGGCCACATCTCGAATACGGTGTACAATTATGGGCACAATACTACAAAAAGGATATCCTGGAACTAGAAAATCTTCAGAGACGGGCAAACAAATTGATTAAGGGGATGGAGACGCTAGACTACGAGGAAAGGATTGCTAGGCTAGGCATGTTTACACTGGAAAAAAGGAGATTAAGAGGGCACATGATTAACTTTTACAAAAATATAAGGGTTCAATATACAGAGCTAGCAGGGGATTTGTTTTTGGTAAGATCATCAAAAAGCACACGTGGACACCAGCTTAAGTTAGAGGAAAGGAGATTTCAAACACAGAGATTGTTTCAAAGGTTTCTTCACGGTAATTGGAATTCTCTGCCTGAGAGTATTAATGATGGATTTGCTCATTTCTTTTAAGAATGTGCTAGATAAATTCCTAATGGATAAGGAAATACAAAAATGAAAAAGGGATGATGGTCTCACACAATTCTATTGGGGTAAATGTTGTGAGACGTCACATATACTTACTGTATATCATTCATGTGTTTCTCTCTATCCTAAAGTCTTGTTATCCGAGAGTTAATGTCTAGATACTCCAGTTGTTATAATCCACTAGCGATTCTTCAAAAACAGCCCAATATTCTTCATCTAAGCAGTTATCCGAAGGTGATTTCAATCCTATATCTCCTGAACTCTTCCACTTCTCGAACAGTCAGTTGGGTACATATAAGGAGGCAAGGAGAGGCTAATAACATGATACCGTTTATTTCAAAGTAGTTCTAAAACCAGACACAGTATATAGCAGCGTACCTTAGGATAAGGTGTATAATGCACACAAATCCGAGCATGTATGTACTTTCAATCCTATATCTCCTGAGCTCCTCCACTTCCCGAACAGTCAGTTGGGTACCTTTAAATGTGTAGTAACTGAACATCAACTCATATGTGCGCTATAAGCACTTAGGAGGATCTGTCTGTCAAACCTGGGATTCCTTATCCATATTAGTAAATCCTGACTTTACAAATGAGTGAAAAAATACCAGAACATGGCGGGTAATTCAGACCTGATCGCTGGGCAGCGATTTTTGAAGCCCTGCGATCAGATAGTCACCGCCTACATGGCGACTCGGGAGTGTATTTTAGCTGTGCAAGTGTGCGATCGCATGTGTAGCAGAGATGCACAAACTGATTTTGTGCAGTCTCTGCACCGACCAGGATTTACTCAACCACTGCGATTACATCAGGCTGTTCAGGACTGGATTTGACGTCAGACATCCTCCCTGAAAACGCTTGGACACACCTGCGTTTATTCAGACACTCCCTGAAAATGGTCAGTAGCCACCCACAAATGCCCTTTTCCTGTCAATCTACTTGCGAATGCCCTTGCGAATGGATCCCTCCCACAAACCCGTCACTGACCGGCGATCCACTTTGCAGCTGTCCGTCGCGCCTACGAATTGCAGTGCATACGCATGCACAGTTTGGATCTGATTGACCGCTATGCAAAAACGCACAGCAGCAATCAGGTCTGAATGACCCCCGTAGATCACACTGATTAGAAAGGAGTCAAAAAAGTGAATTTCCCCCACCCCTTCTAATGGTGAAAGTGTTCCCCCTTAGTCTCCTGCTGTTCTGAATAGCAGGAGACACAGTTGAGTTGCCCCCCTCAGGTGTAATGTACTAGTATGTGGCAGCAAAACTATAATGCAGAGCCTTGCGCAACGCCAGGTATGCTGCTTTTGTGGCACTAGCTGTCCCATCAAACCCGCAATAGTTCACAGCAGCCGTAGTCTCCTGTCCCTATGTGTCATTGTGTCAAGGTGGAAAATAAATGTATCTCTTTTATATGCAGAAAATGGCATGAACTTTTCCTCTGCAAATGTAAAATGAATGGGATTATACAATATTACTATTAATGTGTTCTAATATGTGCTCTAGGGTCATCTGAGGATCACTGTGGATTGTATTGTTATGTTGTATATAAATTGTTCTGTCTGTGTCACCTTAAAGCACTCAGGTGTGTCATCTCTGTCATGCCCTCACTGTCCTGTCCCTATCACCCCTCTCTGCTGTCCCCTCTCTTCTGTCCTGTCCCTGACACTTCCATCTCCTGACGCCTGTCTTGTCCCTGTCGCCTTTCTCCTGTTCCTACCACCCCTACTCCTGTCCCTTCTGTTCTGTCCAGTCATCTTGGTCCTGTCCCTGTCACCCTTTTCTCTTGTCCCCTAGTCTTGTCCCTGTCACCCCTGTCTCCTGACCACTCTGTCCTGCTCCTGTCATTGTCATCCCTCTGTCCAGTCCCCTCTGTCCTGTCCCTGTCACCCCTCTCTCCTGTCCCATGGTCCTATCCCTTTCACTCCTGACCCCTCTGTCTTGCTCCTGTCCTTGTCATCCCTCTTTCCAGTCCCCTCTGTCCTGTCCCTGTCACCCCTTTCTCCTGTCCCATGGTCCTATCCCTTTCACTCCTGACCCCTCTGTCCTGGTACTGCCCCCACTGTCATGTGCCTGTCACCCCTCTCTCCTGTTCCCTCTGTCATGTCCCTGTCCCAACTGTCCTGGCACTATCACTTCTGTCCTGTCCCTGTCACTCCTCTCTCCTGCCCCCTCTGTTTTGTCCAGCCTATCCCTATCACCTCTATTATCCTGGTCCTGTCACATCTGTCCTTTTTTTTTCATATGGTGGCTAATTTGTGCAGATTTGTTACTTCTCGATGCAAATTGGGGGGGGGGGGGGCTTTGAAGATTTTGCTATGGGGCCCACAAAGTTCTAGTTACGTCCCTGCTCCTCACTAATTCTAGTAGGGACAACCCTGCACAGCAGATAACACTCTTAAAAGAGAAGTCACTTGCGGGGATCAGGAGGTAAGCAGTGAGGGGTATCACTGAGGAGAAAGGACTACTGTTGACAGGTACTTCCTGCTATAACGTAATAAAAGTCCTTAAACACAACTACAACACTCATTATTTTACAATAAAGAACATACTGTATTTGAAAACCTCTTAAAAAAATTGTAAAGCACAATTCACGATCATGCGTGCCACCTGGCTCCATTAAATGCAAATTTTAAAATGCTTACAATGATACAAAATACAGTAAATGGCCATTCAACTATAGGGCATTGTGCCATTTATTATAATACTGAAGGAGTGAATGTCCGCCAGAAGTCACGCCTTGAGTCCAGGCAAAATGTTTGACATTTGGTCACTTCACTTATGTTTAACCCACTTTCTGCAAGCCATGTTTTCTGCTTTATCTACTTTTTGGAGATCAGGTTTTTCAATTGAACAATCAGTTGCTAATCATTCAGCATTATCTTCATGATTGAAACATTAATTGATATTTGAATAATTGATTTTGACATTATGGGGAATATGCAAATGGTATCAGATTCTTTCCAGTCAATTGATGTCCAGATCCTTTTCAGTGTTCAATGGCCGTTTCCGACAATGTCAATCCGACTTTTTTTTAAGGTCGGTTTGACATTGTTGGAAACGGGGCTGAAACCAGTCATATTTGGCTGCGCTTCCAACAAAACATGTGGATCCTCTGCTATTCCGCCGATCCATGTGTTTTCTGACAAGTCGGAATTGCCAACTTGTTGGAAAAACGGCAGGGGATTGAATAGGTAGGAAATGTTTCCGACCTAAAAAAGTCGGAAACTGCCGTCTTTCCGACAAGACGGCAGTTTACGACTACAATTTAATACACCCCTTAGTCACTGCATTTATGTCTAACCCACTTTCTGCAAATCATGTTTTCTGCATTTGTGCTTAATCTTTTTTTTGGAAGTCATGTTTTTCAATGGAACAATCAGTTTTGTGACTAATTAGATTATTTTAGAGTCACAGAGAAGGATACTTTTACCAAGATGGTATCATTAAGGCTTTTAGTAGATACAGTACTTAGCCTGGCTACAGACAGATCACAGACACAGAATATGTGATATTACACTCCAAATGTATAGGAGAAGCACATTCTGTAATGTTATCTGTACTTTTTGCCACCTACTTCATATTATGGGAGATGACTCACCTTACACATCAAATTTCCACCCTGCAATGCTTAGGTAACAAGGTCAATCTGATGGTTACAGCTAAGTTGACAAGCTCCCTCATTACTTCCTTCCATCAGGGATCTGTCTTATTTTTTTTTTTTTTTTTTACACCTTGATACATGATAAATATAAAGCAGAAGCACAGACACTATATATAGTGTATAGTATATATATACTCTTGCTATATTTCTACACAGTTTCATCCAATTTATCTGATATTTCCCAGCAATGCGAAAGTAACAGGGGTACTAGGTATTTCTAGCTGGAAAGCAGATGTGTACTATAGTCTTCTTTCTGCCATTAGGTGGTGACTCTTACTCTCTCATTGAGTGTCCTATGCCTTATGTATGACGTCCAACAACAGAAGTAACAACACAGGTCACTCTATCTCACTATACTCATACAATCTTCACTCTGTTCATTTCCTTTGTGGCATGTTCACAAGTGTATTGTCCTAAATGCTTATGTTGTACATGAAGCTGCATACAATGGTTTAAACTCACCTTGAATAGACTAAATCCCCTTTTCCACTGACTTCAAGATCCCAGGTTTTTGCACAAGAATGTGAAAAACCCGGGATTTGGGTCAGTGTAAATGCAAACTAAAGATGCATACTCACTGGGGGTGATTCAGTTCTGATCGTAGATGTGCTAAATTTAGCACATCTACAATCAGTTTCCATGACATGCGGGGGGACGCCCAGCACAGGGCTAGTCCGCCCCGCATGTCAGGGCTGACCCCCCTGCACAAGTACAAAAGCATCGCACAGCTTTTGTACTTCAGGAGTAGTTCTCAGCCAGTGCAGCTCCTGCGCACTGGCAGGGAGCTACTCATCGCAGCCCGGGTCGCAGCGGCTGCGTGTGACATCACGCAGCCGCCGTGGCCCGCCCCCCCCCCCCCAATGGTCTGGGCATACCTGCGTTGCCCAGATTGTGCCCACTAAATGGCGGCTAAACGCTGCTCGCCCGCCCCCTTCCACCCAGCGACCGCCTCTGCCTGTTAATCAGGCAGAGGCGATCGCAGGGCTAACACAGCCGACGGTTGCATGGCTTGTTCCGGAGCACTGCGGCACCTGCGCATGCGCAGTTCAGGCCTGATTGCTGCTGTGCGAACATGCACTGCACCGATCAGGTCTGAATTAGTCCCACTGTGCGATGTGACCTTACAATTTTGAGTATATAGTCAAAATCATAAAAAAAGTACAAATCGCACCATGGGACATCGCAGCAGCAAGTTTGTTAGCAATTGGCCAAAACCATGTGCACTGCAGGGGGGCAGATATAACATGTGCAGAGAGAGATAGATTTGGGTGTGGTGAGTTCAATCTGCAATCTAAATTGCAGTGTAAAAATAAAGCAGCCAGTATTTACCCTGCACAGAAACAAAATAACCCACCCAAATCTAACTCTCTCTGCAAATGTTATATCTGCCCCCGCCCCTCCTGCATTGCACATGGTTTTGCCCAATTGCTAAAAAATTTCCTGCTGCGATCAACTTGGAATTGCCCCCCATGTGTACACAGCTTGCGATACTGATGCGCACTTCAGTGGGGTCTGTATCGCAATAAAAGATAGACTGTGCAGGCAAGTCATATTGACTATATTGTGTACAATCTACTACAAAGTATAGTCAAGACTGGCACTTAGTCAAAATCTCAAATAGTCAAAATCTCAAGTAAAGATAGTCAATATCTGTGTTTCAGGGCTCCGGGGAGTTCAGGGGAAATTGCAAAGTCAAAATCGGTGATAGTCAATATTTCACCATGTATATGCACCTTAACTCATGGGTCCCCCACCTTGCTCCTAAACAGGGTCATGGAGATGAGACCCGGGAAATTGCCAGGTTGATAGACCCGGCAATTTCCTGGGTTGCAGTGGAAAAGGGATATAGCTTAATAGTTTCTGCCACTTTTCAAAGGAAGTCAGACCCTCTGAGATTATCTGAGCTGTACAATAATTAAAGATAGAGGGTAAACTTCTGATTCTCTGATATTTTGCCAACATTTATAAGGATGAATATCTCAAGATGAGTATAACATCCAAACTTGATTCAGGGCCTAATTCAGCAAGGATCCCTATTCTGAGAAATTGAAGTTGTCTGTGAGTAGAAAGTTGCCGCCCCAACAGGAAGAAAAAATGCCCCATGTAAAATTACAAATACATTGCAGATGGCTATCCACTCACAAATGCATACGCAATTCCAGGAACATCGGAGAATCTTTGCCATCTGAGCAAATGTATGTAGGTCTGGGGCTGCCAGTAATCTGCGACTGAGACGACCTGGATGTGATCTGCGCTGACATCAAAGACCCTCCCCAAAAACATCTGGCTACGCCTGCGTTGTTCTAACACAGCCAAGAAATATCAGGTTTCTGCCCACAAACAACGGATTCCTGTCAGTCAAACGGGATGTAGTTATATGACCGATGGTCAGGAGACCGATGGTCACAATAACTCCCCCTGCTCCCCGAAGCCTCAAAATACCGACAGTTGGCATGCTGACTAGAAGGGACTATTCCCACTCGTTGGTGTCCATGACACCCATAGAGCAGGAATAGAACGCTCGCCACCAAGCCCGCAAGGGGCTTCGTTCCACTTGCCTCCTCCCCCCTTTCCCGCCGGCATTCTGCGGCCAAGATTCCAGTAACGCAGTCCCAACCCAAACAGCGGCTACATTGTGATTATGATCTGTATGCAATTTCTGTCACTATTACCCCTCACACGTGCGCAATGTGAACATAGTGCCCCATGTTCAATTTTCAATTTCTCTGAAAAGCAATCCATGCTGAATTAGGCCCTTAATGCAATTTTATACACATGTTGGACAAATATTTTAAGGTACACATTAATAAAAGTTATGTAAATATTACATTATTTAATTGATATGAGTGTCCCACAAATAATTTATGTCTTCTGCATCTACGCACTCTAGTAACTTGTTACTTATTCCTAATTCTGGGAGCACCACCAACTATAAACCATATCTATTATAGAAGACATGGTACATACTTTACGTTGGTTTCAGCTATTGTCTTATGATATACTAGCTTCCTGTGCAGACTCTTTACCCTTGCAAGGTACCCATGACCCCCAAAGCATTAAACTAGTGAGAGGAAGCAGTTAAAGTGTTAAAAAGTGTTACATTAGTAACACATTAGTATACATTTGACTTTTAGTTGAAAGCCAAGGTTAGATTAATCCCTCACTGAAATATTTGTTCTTTAATATGTGGTATATTATACAACTAAAGGCTTACAATTCGATTATAAATAATTCACTTTTACAATCATGCTGTAATCATGTGAAATTACTGTGACTAGGGACTTGCTATATAATCAGCATAAGTTATGTTCTATGCATTGAAGAGGTACTGCTATTAATAGTGATACCTTAAAATATAACATCAAAAATGATCATTGTGCACATAATTGTCAATCATAGAAAATTACTTTTTCATAATTAAGCACTGATGTGATGCCTAGGCCAATTATAAAACAGCACATGGAATGAGCTATCTAATAATAAAACTTGGTAGGTGGTTAATGAGCTAATAAAATAAGCAATATAATTCTAGGTTGGAGGCCAGAAACAAGTGTTAAAATAACATTTACCATTAAGTATATAGCAGTTTGTTGAATTTGCTTGGCAGGAGGTATGGACGCTGTAGCTTAAGAATTTATTGAAGACAAAATTTAATTATTTTATTTAATGCTACTGTATATTACAGAGCTCTTCAGTGATAGGTTATATCATGTAATATTTAAACATTCAAAATCTATTCAATTTTGAGTCAGCTGTAACTTAATTGGAATTCCTTGAGGTTTAGGTTTTCAAATAATGTATTCTTTGAATGAATGAATGAATGAATGAATGAATGAATGAATGAATGAATAAAACAGAAGACAGAAAAGCCAAAATGCAATTGCCTAATTATAGTGGATGAAAGGGCCTAATTCAAGATTGATTACAAAACAGAATTTTCCTCTAATGGACAAAACCATGTTCACTGCAGGTGGGGCAGATATAAAATGTGCAGAGAGAGTTAGATTTGAGTGGGTTATATTGTTTCTGTGCATAGTAAATACTGGCTGCCTTATTTTTACACTGCAATTCAGATTTCAGTTTGAACACACACCACCAAAATCTAACTCTCTCTGCACATGTTATATCTGCCCCACCTGCACTGCACATGGTTTTGCCCATCAGAGGAAAATGTTGTTTTGCATTCAACCTTGAAATAGGCCCAAAATCCAAAAAGCATTACAGGGCACTGTAGATAACATGGTTAGCAGCCCCACTATCTTTTAGAGGAGCACTACAGTGCTATTTCCAGAGGTGCTCCGCCGGGCCTTAGTACTGGTGGCATGGGCCAATTCAGGGAGGTGTGGCCAGGTCCCCTCCTTATATAATATTAAAATGACACTTTATATACAGACACAAAGTGTCTCCATGCGCCGCACATCGGGGAAGGGACACCAGTGTCAGATCCAGCAGGCAGGGCTGAGTGCAATCGCTTCCCCCACACATCTGCAGCAGCCTCTCTTCAGCTCGGAGCACAGTAGCATGTACTGAGCTGGGGAGAGAGGCTGCTATAGACACAGTCTCCTCTCAGACACTGTCTGCATCGGGTGCAAGGGGGGAGCAGTGACTACTCCAACAGGTACGATAAAAAGTACCCGCTCCCTTCCCCCTTTCTCCCAAGAAGTCCACCTTCACTGCACATGCACAACCCTGCTTTCCTGACCCATCTTAGTGAGACTGTCACTGTGTAATGTACTGCATGGACCCATAGCACATGTTTCTCTGGGGAGGTAGTACCACAAATATCACCACTACCACTGTCTCTGGCGACATAACACCTTTCTCTGTATTACATTGTGTTACAGCTGACAACTGCTGTTATCCTGAATAAACCTTCAAACCAGCTTAAGAATAAACTGTCTAGCCTAAATTTCCTTTCACATTTTGCTGACACCTATTATTAGGACATATTAACACTTTTAATCCACAAGTTATATTGACGTCTTTGTGAGTCCCATCCTTTTTGGCGGTTTACCCTGAGGAAGCTCCAGATAGGGCAAAATGCCCACTTCACACACCTGCCAACAAACAATTGATTCAAGCCTGAAAACCTGGAAGCACATTTGCTTCTCTGGTCGACACACAGCTACCGTGCCCAGCATCAAAAGCACTGGGAGGAAATGAGAGGCACAGCCAATAAGATTGGGACTCACTAAGCTGAGGCAGAAGGCTGGATTGCAAAGGACACATTGGAAATGAGTCTGTACTCTGACAATTCATTCTGTTCTGCTGTTTAAAGGATACTGCATCTGCTATGAGAGGTGTGATACATAATGCTGGTGGTCACATAACCGACCGGGGCATCCCGACTTTTAAAAAGCTGACATGGGATGGGGTAATTAATTCACCCCTTCCCTGCCCCAAACCCTATCCCACCTGGAGTGGTGGCTAGGGCTAAGATAGTGGGGATGGAGACTACGGTTAAGTCACAAGGGGTGGCGGCTAGGGTTAAGACTCAGGGGGTGGTTGCTATGGCTAGCACCCTCTCTAATGCCTAACCTTAACATCCTTCCCCTCGGTCCCTAACCCTCACCCCAATACTTACCTTCGGGATGTTGGCGGTTGGTGTTTCAGCTCCGGCATTCCATGTGGTGTCGGGATTCCGGCATCCACACCATTGGGATGCTGACCGCATCCCGATGTGGGTGACCTGTTCACATCACAGCTGAACTTACCTCCCTCCTTATTGCACTATAGCAAGCCTGGCTAACCTGTGGCTCTCCAGATGTTGTGAAACTACACATCCCAGCATGCCCTGCCACAGCTTTAGCACTCCTTAATTGCAGGACATGCTGGGACATGTATATTCACAACAACTGGAGAGCCACTGGCCAGGCCTGCACTATAGACTGTGGTCTTTGTATAAATCAAGATAGCCATTTGGCATTAAAGGGGGAGAGCGCCTTTCGAGTTTAGCAGGACTTTGTTATTGAAACATTGATGTATCAATGACAGTGAAACTGTACATCTGTATATGACTGAACTACAGACTTTTACAGAAGGTAACACACTTACAGTATGTGCTATTTATTGAATATTGCATCTACCATTACATTGTATTATTTGTCAGTGTCTGTTTTATTTCTTGCCGCGCACAGATTTTTATTCAAGGCATGTATACAAGTTTTTCATTTCGTGCATATGTCTTATGGAAGGTTTTATATTATAAAATAAACTGTTAAGTTTTATATACCACTTTGGCAAATGTCACTTGCTTATTTAGACACATACTGTAGCACTGTCTACATCATACATCTGTTTTGCTCCTTTTCTTATTTTTTTTTTAATGCTAGTCATGTCCAACATTGAATCCACAGCCAGGGAAAATCAGTCTCAGCGTGTTCCTCTGCAATTAATTGTTCCCTTTTCACCAAGGACTCTGCTGTCTCTAGGTTGTATCTAGTAGCAGTAACATTTGCAGGAAGCTGTAGAGTTGGAAAATATGAAGGGGAGGGTCAGAAAAAAATTAGAGAGTGCAACACTCCTGAGCTCCCTCTATTCAAAAACATCTATTTTACCATAGAAAGTCAAGAACAATGCACAATGAAAATAAATCAAATCCTTGATTACAGTAAAATAATGGTAATGAACATTATATAATTTTTTTGTGGCTAAAAAATGAATAAAACAGAAAAAAAGAAAGGAGCAAATAGATGGTGTAATACTTTATATTAGCGATATACCACAACTATACTGCAGCAAATCAGAAATAGTACCCTGTGTAATGCAATGTGCATAAAATACCAGTCATAAACCTCTTTATACACAGTAGCCAGAGGAAGACATTTGTAGTATAGTAAAATTAAGAACAATTATTTAGTAACCATTATTTATATACAGTAGCTCCTGCAAATTATACCTAGTTTTGCAGAGACTATTTGATCATTCACATCAGTACCTGCACCAGTGCAGCATACATTCTGTATTCCCTAACATATTAACCTAGCAGTACTCTAACCACTGTGCCGTCATAGGGGGTCATTCCGAGTTGATCGCTCGCTAGCAGTTTTTAGCAGCCGTGCAAATGCATAGTCGCTTCCCACTGGGGAGTGTATTTTCACTTTGCAAAACACCTGGGCAGAGGCGTCACTTACTTTTATAACACCCGGTGCGGTCGCGGGTGAAAAGGGGGGTGTGGCTTCATGGAAGGGGCGTGGCTTCGCAGAAGGGGCGTGGTTTTGCATCCCGACCCCCGTTTTCGGCACATTGTGGGTCGGGGGATACGACCTTCACCCGGAGACTGCTGAATCTGCAGTGCTGGCTTCTGCACTGTGACAGGAGCCGGGTTGCAGCATCCAGCTCCTGTCACTGAGCAGGAGCCGGCACTTTGGTGTCACCCCTCAGAGGGTAACACCCTGGTGCGGGCCGCACCCCCCGCACCCACGTTGTGACGCCACTGCACCTGGGCAGCAGAGCGCCTGCAAACACATTTTGTGCAAAACAAGACCAGCCCTGTAGTTACTTATCCTATGCGATGATTGCTGCGACGAGTGACACGGTAATGACATCAGATACCCGCCCAGCAAATGCCCGGCCACGCCTGCGTTTTTCCAAACACTTCCAGAAAATGGTCAGTTGACACCCATAAACGCCCTCTTTCTGTCAATCTCCTTGCATTTGGCTCTGCGATTGGAATCGTCGCTAGAACTAGTGCAAAACCACAATGGACTTCATACCCATACGATGCGCGTGTGCATTGCGGTGCATACGCATGCGCAGATTAGCCATTTTTTTACTGATCGCTATGCAGCGAACAACAGCAGCTAGCGATCAACTCGGAATGACCCCTAAGTGCAATGTTTAGTACACCATAAAAAATGCATATACATAAATATAGTTAAAAATATCTAGAGGTAAATTTACTAAGTGGCAGGTTTGCAAACCTAATGTGAATTTGGCCTTTTCCCCAAATTTGGCATTCTGAAGATTTTCTAAGATAAAAACCTTTTAGACCAAAAAATATCATCCTGGCTCTTTAACATTCTCATTAAAAGTCTATGAACCAACAGAGTTACTAAAACTGATGCAAAAACTCAGCAAGTTCTCTCAAAAAATTACTTAGATCTGAGTGACATGGTTGTGTAAAGAGCTTCACAAATCATTGTATTTATTTATGGCCAACCAGAGCATTCCTATTCATTTCTATGACAATGAACAGCTTCAAGCTGTCAACCATGACAGGGTTACTCTTGGACAAGTTCAACATAGCTACTGGGGATGGACATGAATGCTACATGTACCATCCCTGCGGTTCTAAGTGAGTAATAAATGTGGCACTTACCAGTGCTTGTAAGGACATTTATTCAGATTAATGTATATAGCTGATAAGGGCTGCTGTAAGCCAGCGGCAGGTCACATGAAACTGCTAGAATCAGCTGCAGCCGGCTGGGGTGGACAGTTAAGGTGATTTGGAGAGTCTCCTGAGGGAGCCATTGTGCAGCAGGGAGCTGCAGAGGCTGAGCACTGCCTCAGGGCACATCGCAGCTACTTATACCCATATAAAGGAAGCACCAGAGGCAATCAACAGTTGGCGGTGAGAAGAGCAAGATGTAGGAGCCGGAGACGCGGCCAAGGTAGGTTGATGGCAGAGCAGTGAATGGTCATCCCCTGAGAACTAAACTGGGGAAAGGGAGAAGACTGATCCTGTCAGCAAGCATATATTTGGTATCCAGCTACCATCCTCAAAGCCTAACTTCAGTACATGTCATCTGGTCAGTATCATTGTAAATCTACAAACACGCATCACAAATGAAACCTAGAAAGAGACCTCACCAGTGGTAGTGAGAACAATTCATTTGGCAAGTGACAGTATAGACTATTTGCTGCTCACAGGAACAGCTTTATAGTCACATATCAGTGCAGAGTTACATTCATTCAACTTAACCAGCATCCCTATTATAAAGTCAGTGTGGCGCTAAGAGACAACCAGCCGCCTGCACTTAGCTTGTAGCCGCATCAACTAGATAAAGCCTGAGCTGCATACCAGTGATGTGCAGTAAATTCAGTGGCTGGGGAGGCACTGGCTGATTAATACCCACCCGCCTTCTCCCACTTCTAAAAAAAAGTGTAGAGTCCCCCTTATTTAACTACAACCAGCACCAGGCTGAACCAGCCAGGGGGATAATGTCATAGCAGGAGAGACACTCAGTGTGCGGTCCCCCTTGCCATCACATTAACCACCCTCAAACCAGTCAGTCCAGGGTTGGAATTCCTCCGAAAGTGGGGACTCCAAAAAATAAAAATGGGGTCCTTCCCTCCCTCTACATTAAGGGCCCACTGGCACCTGTAGTCCTCCCGTAAAGAAAATATTAAAATAAATATAAGACACAGTTAAAAAAAAAGATTTATTGTACAGGGTCTTCACCTGGTGGTGGCGACCTTTAAGCTATTATTCATGGCCACAGCTTTCCCAGGGCTTCCACGGCGTCTTCACCGCCCATCCAGGACTTCCATGGCATCTTCTGTCTTCAGGAGGTCTTCGTTGCTCCTCCTCCACCTTCGGACTGACAGCCGCTATCTCGCGCTGACTTACAGCCAGAGGGGGCAGGGCGATGAACGGCGAGCCGTAATTGGCTTGTATTGGTCATCTTTAATTTCCAAAAATGACGCTGAGGTGCCATGCTGAATGGCAAGCAGGGACTGGATTCTCTCAGATCCAGACCTTCCACTAACGACCGCGCCTCCACACATCTCCGCTGCAGCTAACACCCGTACCATTGCCGCTAACACCCACACCGCAGCCGCATATGCCCGCACCCACCCAGTAATGACAGCGGATCCAGTGACGGATCCGCTAGCCAATCACATCATCCTCACTGACAGGGACGTGCTTTCATATGGGTGAAAGCACGCCCCTGTGTCACAGAGGCACTTCTAGTGGTGCCGCTTCTTAATGTATTTTCAATGGGCTTTTACAGCCCGCAGCATGGCCCTGCCCCCCGCTTTAGCCCCTTTCCTATTGACAACAGGAGGCACCACTATCGGTTCCTCCCAAAGCCAATTTATATGTTAAAATGCTTCAAATAATATGAAGAAGATACTTATAACACAGAATATGTGTCATAAGTATCTTCTTTGTATTATTTAATCATTAATGGCTCCCCTGTCTCCCCTGTCTGCACGTCCCTGCTGTGTACTGGATGGGAGCACATTCTGGTCTCAGCTTACTAGGGGGGTATAGTGACTAAACTCCAACTAAAGAGCAGAGATTATATTTTATTATTGTAACTACAGTCAGCAAACCATTAGGTGTAAGTATAGAGCTCAGAAAGCATTTGGAGTCCTGTAGGGAAAAACCCCTACTGTTATTTACCAGGAAAGCTACAAAGAATTGCATCAGTGAAGTGCAACTGTTATTTTTCAGGAGTAAGCCACATTACCTTATACTTTGACAAAGTTTATAGCAGTTTCCAATCCATGTTTAATACTGTATGTTGCATAGATATAGTAACTTGAATAAGAAATCCGAATAGAATATTAATACTAGACAGTGCACCAACAAGCTCAATCAGCTAAACCATATTATTAGATTTTTGGGGCCCCAATTGTACAAATGTTTAAAATGCAATTGTCTCTGAACTGTGTCATTTAGGGGTAGATGTATTAAGTAGTGATAAAAATGGAAAAGCGAGCCAGTGGAGAAGTTGCCCATGGCAACCAATCAGCTGCTCTTTATACTTTTTATAGTATGCAAATTATAAATGTTACATCAATGCTGATTGGTTGTCATGGGAAACTTCTCCACTGGCTCACTTCTCCACTTTTATCACTGCTTAGTACATCTCCCCCTATGTGTGTTAAGCTTATCAAATAATTATATAATTGTGTGTACTCTGTCATTACATACATGCAGTTAATTAAAGTTGCCGTTGACTGTGTTAATCTTTTGAAGTTTTTTACAGCAAAGGGAAACTTTATTGAAGTTTTCCAGTTAAATAAAATCCTACCTGAACATTGAGTAATTAATGTTTGTAGTAAAATGTATTGTATTGTATTGCGAGTTGACATAGGAACTTATTCCTGTCCAGTATTGGCATACTTACCCCTGAGTGTCACATAAATGGGTACAGGGGTAGTATGGTGGTGGGGGGGTCTTTTTTGTTATTTGTAAATAGATTCTGAAAACCCTAATTGGAACAATCAACAAGTTAACTGTTGATATTTATAAAGGATATATGGCCTAAGTCGGAGATGCACTTAAACTCAATAGTTTATGTACATCTCTGTTGACGGGGCAGTTGCATATGTGCAAAATGGGTCTTGTGTCTCTGCATACAGTGTCCCCAAGCTTCAGCCTTATTGAGAGGCTACCGATGTTTTGGGTGGTGGTGGTGGGGGGTTGGGTTGGAACTGGCCAGCGGTCCTGAAAATGGGGGTATGCCGCCTCCATTTCCTGGGAGTGGTGAGTCCAGATTCTATGCATATTTATTGGCCTCTGCAGTGAAAACAGCATGGCTATCCTGTGTAACCTGAGGAAAACTCAGAAGGACAATGTTCATGTAGGTGATCCTATGCTGTATCTTCCAGCAGCAGATCACACAAGCTTTCAGGAGGCGTCTATTTACACAAAACACCTTCTGCTTCTTTTATATATTGTTGACGCAGCAGCTTATGAACTACATCCATCTCTCTGAATCAGGCCCATATTATAGTTAAAATTATTGGTCCATGACTGTACATGAAAACTACATCTTTTAAATGTATGTTTCTATTTAGAAGTACAAACAGTGTTTAATTTCTAATGGTTCTCAATGGTACTCTGTACTGTCATCGTTATTTTTGGATAATTGCTAATTCTTATAACTAGTTGCTGAAGCAAGATGAAATCAGTTAAATAATTTCCGGAATGAATCAAATAAGCATTTAGGGGGAAATTCAATTGTTTGAAAAGGCAACTGGGTGTCTGTTTTTTCCTATCTAATAGACAGGAAAAAACAGAGACCCAACTGACTTTTCAAACATTTGAATTCCCCGTTTAAAGTCTTGTCTAGAGCAGTGGTTCTCAAATTTGGTCCTCAAGACCCCACACAGTTCACCTTTTCAAGGTCACCTGGCAGTTGCACTGTGTATGATCAACTGTGACATTTTAAAATCCACATGTGACCTGGAAAACAAATAGATACTATAAATGGCTCTCTGGATTTAAAGGGGTAATTATATTCAATTGATAACACACCTGGTTTTGTTTATGTTGAAATGTGTGGAACACGGACATGGGCATTACAATTATTTTTCCCATAACTCGGCCAATGTAATGGAATGTGTCTTTTACGCACACAATGCAAATCATATCCAGTTGCTGATGGCATTTTTAGACCAGGAAACATCCAATTTTTTTTAGACCAATCGGGAGGCGTCTGTTACTTAAACAGTTGCACAGTGTTAAAAGTCACCCCAAAGACCCATGATCAGTGGTGTAACTACTGTGGGTGCAGGGGTTGCAGCTGCTATAGGGCCTAGGCTGCTTCGAGGGCCTGCTGCTCCCCCTGCACCCAGACACAGAATGCCTCTAAGGTCATAGCATTACCCCACCCTGTTCCCCCGAGGCTGCAGCTGCATGGAGGATGCAGTGGGGGGAAGGCTACCTGGCCGGCTCCACGGGTATTTAGGGGGCAGGGCATAATGCCAGTAAGTGCCCACCTCCATCAGACACCTGCTGGAGTCAGGTAGTGCTCACTCCCCCTCCCTCCCTCCATCTCTCTCTCTCCCTGACACACTTTCTTGCTGCGTTATCTCTTTTTCTCTCTCCCTGATATCACTGTCTTTCTCTCCTTTACTCTTTTCCTGACGCACTCCCTCTCTCTCCTCTCTCACTGAGACTGTCTCCCTCTCTTTTCCTGACACTCTCTCTCCCTTGCTCTTGCCCTGACACTGTCTCTCTTTCTCTCCTGACACTTTCTCTCCCTGACACTGTCTCTCTCCTAGACACTGCCTCTCTCTCCCTCTCTCTGACACTGACACTGTCTCTCTCTCTTCCTGACAGTATCTCTCCCTACCACTCTCCCTGACACTGTCTCTCTCTCTCCCTTTCTCTCCCCGACACTGTCTCTTTCTCCCTGACACACTATAACTCTCTCCCTGCTACTCTCTCTCTCCCTGATACACTCTTTCTCTTTCTTGCCATCTGTCTCTCCCTCTTTCTCTCTCTCCCTGACACTCTCTCTTATTCTCTCTTGCTCCCCTCTTTCTCCATCCCTGCCACTCTCTCCCTTCTCTCTTGCTCCCCTCTTTCTCCCTCCCTGACACTCTCCATCTCTCTCACTCCCTCTTGTCCCCTCCCTCTCTTGCTCCTCCCCTTCTCTCTCTCTGATACCCCATCTCTCTCTGACACTTTCCCTCTCCCTGATACTGTCTCTCTCTACCTCTCTCTCTCTCTCTCCACCTGACTCCCTCTCTTTCTCCCTGACACCCTCTATCTCATTCTCTCCCACTCTGTCTCTCTATCTTCCTCCCCCTGGCACTAGCTTTTACTTTCTCTTGCTCCAATCTTTCTCTCACCCTCCCTGATGCTCTCTCACTCCCTTTCACTTCCCTACCTCTCTTTCTCCTTCCACTTCTCTCTTTCTCCGACACCCACTTTCTCTCTCCAACACCCTCTCTGTCCCTGATGCCCTCTTTCTCTTTCCCCTCTCATCTCTTTTGGTCTTTCTTCTTGACACCCTCTCTCTTTCTTGCATTCCCTTTTTTTCCATGAACCCCCCCCCCTCTCTCTCTCTCTCTCTCTCTCTCTGTCTCTCCGTGACCCTGACCCTGTCTCTTTTTTTCTCTCTCTCTTCTTTCTTCTCTCTCTCTCTCTCTCTCTCTCTCTCTCTCTCCCCCTGACACCCTTTTTGTCTCTCACTTTCTATCTCCTGCTCTTCTAAGGGATATTGTAATGACAACTAAGGGGCCCATACAGTTCTAGTTACACCCCTTCCCATGATTAAAGCAACACACACCCTAAATAAACCCCAATCCTCCCGGATGCACATGCAACTTATGGTGATTTTAATTATATGCAGCATAGCTATAGTCTGTGTGTAATTGCCGCTGTATCAGCATATCTAATTGTGTAACAATGTTTGACTAGAAAACACTGTAGCATAACATTTTGCATACAGATACAGTTGCTATTACACACATAATATACTCATGCTGCATATCATTTTAAACAGCAGGAAATGCTTGTGTGTCCTATTAGCATCTTTTAATTATAGGTGAACAGGCAGGTCTTGTTGTTTAAATTTATATGCAGCATGCCTATATTCTGTGTGTAATAGCAACTGTATCTGCATACAAAATGTTTTGCTTCAGTGTTTTCCAGACAAACACTGTAACATAATTAGGTATGCTGATACAGCCACTTTTACACTTTTAACACACAGAATATAGCCATGCTGCATATCATATAAATCAGCATAAGCTGCTTGTGGCTACTGGAGGATGCATTTTCTGGGTCAAAATGTACAAAAATGACATGTACACTTAACTGACTATTTTGAGATATCAATGTTTTTTTTTTCTTTTTAAAGTTAGAAATAATTTGAACAATGGCCCTCATTCCGAGTTGATTGGTCGCAAGGCGAATTTAGCAGAGTTACACACGCTAAGCCGCCGCCTACTGGGAGTGTATCTTAGCATCTTAAAATTGCGACCGATGTATTCGCAATATTGCGCTCACAAACTACTTAGCAGTTTTAGAGTAGCTTCAGACTTACTCTGCCTGTGCGATCAGTTCAGTGCTTGTCGTTCCTGTTTGACGTCACAAACACACCCAGCGTTCGCCCAGGCACTCCCACCGTTTCTCCGGCCACTCCTGCGTTTTTTCCGGAAACGGTAGCGTTTTCAGCCACACGCCCCTGAAACGCCGTGTTTCCGCCCAGTAACACCCATTTCCTGTCAATCACATTACGATCGCCGGAGCGATGAAAAAGCCGTGAGTAAAATTACTTTCTACATAGCAAAGTTACTTGGCGCAGTCGCAGTGCGAACATTGCGCATGCGTACTAAGCGGATTTTCATTGCGATGCGATGAAAAATACCGAGCGAACAACTCGGAATGAGGGCCAATGTTTATTTATTGTAAATATGCTGTAAATGTGTGTTTGTAATTGATTTTCAACATTGACAAATACAACTCGCCCCCCCAAAAAACAGGTCTATTTATGTCCGACTTTGTAGAGCTGTTTTGTGTCTAACTTTCAAACTTGAACACCACATTACATTGGCCGATTTGTATGCTGAACATGGGCAAAACATCTGGATCCAATATTCTCCTGGTTTCTCTACTTTTTAACAGAAAGCGTCCGAGTTTTCATAAACTCCGTAGCTAATACATTGGCTGACTTTGCAAAATGTCCGCTTTTTGCGGCTATGTCCGTAAAAGTTGCTAATTTCTGCAGACTCTGCTCCCATTACATCTTGGCCATGTACTCAGTACAGGAATGAGAAAACCCTCAGCATGGAAGAGGTTAAAATGTAACATTGACACAAGTTGCATCTGTGTAGTGAATGGGTTAATATTAGAGATGAGCGGGTTCGGTTTCTCGGAAACCGAACCCCCCCGAACTTCAGCCTTTTTACACGGGTCCGAGGCAGACTCGGATCTTCCCGCCTTGCTCGGCTAACCCGAGCGCGCCCGAACGTCATCATCCCGCTGTCGGATTCTCGCGAGGCTCGTATTCTATCGCGAGACTCGGATTCTATATAAGGAGCCGCGCGTCGCCGCCATTTTCACACGTGCATTGAGATTGATAGGGAGAGGACGTGGCTGGCGTCCTCTCCGTTTAGAGTAGACTAGAGAGTAGAGAGTAGAGACACTTGATTTACTAATTTTGGGGAGCATATTAGGACGGAGTACTACTTGCTGATAGTGTGACCAGTGACCACCAGTTTAATTAATCCGTTCTCTGCCTGAAAAAAAACGATACACAGTGTGACACAGTCACATACCATATCTGTGCTCAGCCTCAGTGTGCCCTCAGTGTGCTGCATCATCTATGTAATACTGTATATCTGACTGTGCTGAGTGCTCACTGCTCACACAGCTTAATTGTGGGGGAGACTGGGGAGCAGTTATAGCAGGAGTACATATTTTAACAGTGCACACTTTTGCTGCCAGAGTGCCACTGCCAGTGCCAGTGTGACTGACCAGTGACCACTACTACTTGCTGATAGTGTGACCAGTGACCACCAGTTTAATTAATCCGTTCTCTGCCTGAAAAAAAACGATACACAGTGTGACACAGTCACATACCATATCTGTGCTCAGCCTCAGTGTGCCCTCAGTGTGCTGCATCATCTATGTAATACTGTATATCTGACTGTGCTGAGTGCTCACTGCTCACACAGCTTAATTGTGGGGGAGACTGGGGAGCAGTTATAGCAGAAGTACATATTTTAACAGTGCACACTTTTGCTGCCAGAGTGCCACTGCCAGTGCCAGTGTGACTGACCAGTGACCACTGACCACCAGTATATTGTGATTGTCTGCCTGAAAAAGTTAAACACTCGTCGTGTGGTGTTTTTATTCTATAAACGCATTCTGCTGACAGTGTCCAGCAGGTCCGTCATTATATAATATATACCTGTCCGGCTGCAGTAGTGATATATATATATTTTTTATATCATTATCATCCAGTCTATATTAGCAGCAGACGCAGTACGGTAGTCCACGGCTGTAGCTACCTCTGTGTCGGCAGTCGCTCGTCCATCCATAATTGTATACCACCTACCCGTGGTGTTTTTTTTTTTTTTCTATCTTCTTGATACTAGTAGCTTACTTTAGGAGTCTGCAGTGCTGAGCTGACAGTGTCCAGCAGGTCCGTCATTATATAATATATACCTGTCCGGCTGCAGTAGTGATATATATATATATTTTTTATATCATTATCATCCAGTCTATATTAGCAGCAGACGCAGTACGGTAGTCCACGGCTGTAGCTACCTCTGTGTCGGCAGTCGCTAGTCCATCCATAATTGTATACCACCTACCTGTGGTGTTTTTTTTTTTTCTATCTTCTTGATACTACTAGTAGCTTACTTTAGGAGTCTGCAGTGCTGAGCTGACAGTGTCCAGCAGGTCCGTCATTATATAATATATACCTGTCCGGCTGCAGTAGTGATATATATATATATTTTTTATATCATTATCATCCAGTCTATATTAGCAGCAGACGCAGTACGGTAGTCCACGGCTGTAGCTACCTCTGTGTCGGCAGTCGCTAGTCCATCCATAATTGTATACCACCTACCTGTGGTGGTTTTTTTTTTTTTTCTATCTTCTTGATACTACTAGTAGCTTACTTTAGGAGTCTGCAGTGCTGAGCTGACAGTGTCCAGCAGGTCCGTCATTATATAATATATACCTGTCCGGCTGCAGTAGTGATATATATATATATTTTTTATATCATTATCATCCAGTCTATATTAGCAGCAGACGCAGTACGGTAGTCCACGGCTGTAGCTACCTCTGTGTCGGCAGTCGCTCGTCAATCCATAAGTATACTAGTATCCATCCATCTCCATTGTTTACCTGAGGTGCCTTTTAGTTGTGCCTATTAAAATATGGAGAACAAAAATGTTGAGGTTCCAAAAATAGGGAAAGACCAAGATCGACTTCCACCTCGTGCTGAAGCTGCTGCCACTAGTCATGGCCGAGACGATGAAATGCCAGCAACGTCGTCTGCCAAGGCCGATGCCCAATGTCATAGTACAGAGCATGTAAAATCCAAAACACCAAATATCAGTAAAAAAAGGACTCAAAAATCTAAAATAAAATTGTCGGAGGAGAAGCGTAAACTTGCCAATATGCCATTTACCACACGGAGTGGCAAGGAACGGCTGAGGCCCTGGCCTATGTTCATGGCTAGTGGTTCAGCTTCACATGAGGATGGAAGCACTCAGCCTCTCGCTAGAAAAATGAAAAGACTCAAGCTGGCAAAAGCACAGCAAAGAACTGTGCGTTCTTCGAAATCACAAATCCACAAGGAGAGTCCAATTGTGTCGTTTGCGATGCCTGACCTTCCCAACACTGGACGTGAAGAGCATGCGCCTTCCACCATTTGCACGCCACCTGCAAGTGCTGGAAGGAGCACCCGCAGTCCAGTTCCTGATAGTCAGATTGAAGATGTCAGTGTTGAAGTACACCAGGATGAGGAGGATATGGGTGTTGCTGGCGCTGGGGAGGAAATTGACCAGGAGGATTCTGATGGTGAGGTGGTTTGTTTAAGTCAGGCACCCGGGGAGACACCTGTTGTCCGTCGGAGGAATAGGGCCATTGACATGCCTGGTGAAAATACCAAAAAAATCAGCTCTTCGGTGTGGAAGTATTTCAACAGAAATGCGGACAACATTTGTCAAGCCGTGTGTTGCCTTTGTCAAGCTGTAATAAGTAGGGGTAAGGACGTTAACCACCTAGAAACATCCTCCCTTATACGTCACCTGCAGCGCATTCATCATAAGTCAGTGACAAGTTCAAAAACTTTGGGCGACAGCGGAAGCAGTCCACTGACCAGTAAATCCCTTCCTCTTGTAACCAAGCTCACGCAAACCACCCCACCAACTCCCTCAGTGTCAATTTCCTCCTTCCCCAGGAATGCCAATAGTCCTGCAGGCCATGTCACTGGCAATTATGACGATACCTCTCCTGCCTGGGATTCCTCCGATGCATCCTTGCGTGTAACGCCTACTGCTGCTGGCGCTGCTGTTGTTGCTGCTGGGAGTCGATGGTCATCCTAGAGGGGAAGTCGTACTCGTAAGACCACTTTTACTACTTCCACCAAGCAATTGACTGTCCAACAGTCCTTTGCGAGGAAGATGAAATATCACAGCAGTCATCCTGCTGCAAAGCGGATAACTGAGGCCTTGGCATCCTGGGCGGTGAGAAACGTGGTTCCGGTATCCATCATTACTGCAGAGGCAACTAGAGACTTGTTGGAGGTACTGTGTCCCCAGTACCAAATACCATCTAGGTTCCATGTCTCTAGGCAGGCGATACCGAAAATGTACACAGACCTCAGAAAAAGACTCACCAGTGTCCTAAAAAATGCAGTTGTACCCAATGTCCACTTAACCACGGACATGTGGACAAGTGGAGCAGGGAAGGCTCAGGACTATATGACTGTGACAGCCCACTGGGTAGATGTATGGACTCCCGCCGCAAAGAACAGCAGCGGCGGCACCAGTAGCAGCATCTCGCAAACGCCAACTCTTTCCTAGGCAGGCTACGCTTTGTATCACCGCTTTCCAGAATACGCACACAGCTAAAAACCTCTTACGGCAACTGAGGAAGATCATCGCAGAATGGCTTACCCCAATTGGACTCTCCTGTGGATTTGTGGCATCGGACAACGCCAGCAATATTGTGTGTTCATTAAATCTGGGCAAATTCCAGCAAGTCCCATGTTTTGCACATACCTTGAATTTGGTGGTGCAGAATTATTTAAAAAACGAGAGGGGCGTGCAAGAGATGCTGTCGGTGGCCAGAAGAATTGCGGGACACTTTCGGCGTACAGGCACCACGTACAGAAGACTGGAGCACCACCAAAAACGCCTGAACCTGCCCTGCCATCATCTGAAGCAAGAAGTGGTAACGAGGTGGAATTCAACCCTCTATATGCTTCAGAGGTTGGAGGAGCAGCAAAAGGCCATTCAAGCCTATACAACTGAGCACGATATAGGAGGTGGAATGCACCTGTCTCAAGCGCAGTGGAGAATGATTTCAACGTTGTGCAAGGTTCTGCAACCTTTTGAACTTGCCACACGTGAAGTCAGTTCAGACACTGCCAGCCTGAGACAGGTCATTCCCCTCATCAGGCTTTTGCAGAAGAAACTGGAGACATTGAAGGAGGAGCTAACACAGAGCGATTCCGCTAGGCATGTGGGACTTGTGGATGGAGCCCTTAATTCGCTTAACAAGGATTCACGGGTGGTCAATCTGTTGAAATCAGAGCACTACATTTTGGCCACCGTGCTCGATCCTAGATTTAAAACCTACCTTGGATCTCTCTTTCCGGCAGACACAAATCTGCTGGGGTTCAAAGAACTGCTGGTGACAAAATTGTCAAGTCAAGCGTAACGCGACCTGTCAACATCTCCTCCTTCACATTCTCCCGCAACTGGGGGTGAGAGGAAAAGGCTCAGAATTCCGAGCCCACCCGCTGGCGGTGATGCAGGGCAGTCTGGAGCGACTGCTGATGCTGACATCTGGTCCGGACTGAAGGACCTGACAACGATTACGGACATGTCGTCTACTGTCACTGCATATGATTCTCTCCCCATTGAAAGAATGGTGGAGGATTATATGAGTGACCGCATCCAAGTAGGCACGTCAGACAGTCCGTACTTATACTGGCAGGAAAAAGAGGCAATTTGGAGGCCCTTGCACAAACTGGCTTTATTCTACCTAAGTTGCCCTCCCACAAG
Source organism: Pseudophryne corroboree (assembly GCF_028390025.1). Taxonomy (NCBI): domain Eukaryota; kingdom Metazoa; phylum Chordata; class Amphibia; order Anura; family Myobatrachidae; genus Pseudophryne; species Pseudophryne corroboree. Next base: position 1,002,819,650 of record NC_086444.1, on the reverse strand, counting down.
TGTGTACTCCGAAAGAGTGTTTAGTGCCGCCGCTCACCTTGTCAGCAATCGGCGTACGAGGTTACATCCAGAAAATGTGGAGAAGATGATGTTCATTAAAATGAATTATAATCAATTCCTCCGTGGAGACATTGACCAGCAGCAATTGCCTCCACAAAGTACACAGGGAGCTGAGATGGTGGATTCCAGTGGGGACGAATTGATAATCTGTGAGGAGGGGGATGTACACGGTGATATATCGGAGGATGATGATGAGGTGGACATCTTGCCTCTGTAGAGCCAGTTTGTGCAAGGAGAGATTAATTGCTTCTTTTTTGGTGGGGGTCCAAACCAACCCGTCATTTCAGTCACAGTCGTGTGGCAGACCCTGTCACTGAAATGATGGGTTGGTTAAAGTGTGCATGTCCTGTTTATACAACATAAGGGTGGGTGGGAGGGCCCAAGGACAATTCCATCTTGCACCTCTTTTTTCTTTCATTTTTCTTTGCGTCATGTGCTGTTTGGGGGGTGTTTTTTGGAAGGGCCATCCTGCGTGACACTGCAGTGCCACTCCTAGATGGGCCAGGTGTTTGTGTCGGCCACTAGGGTCGCTTAGCTTACTCACACAGCTATCTCATTGCGCCTCTTTTTTTCTTTGCGTCATGTGCTGTTTGGGGAGTGTTTTTTGGAAGGGCCATCCTGCGTGACACTGCAGTGCCACTCCTAGATGGGCCAGGTGTTTGTGTCGGCCACTAGGGTCGCTTAGCTTACTCACACAGCTACCTCATTGCGCCTCTTTTTTTCTTTGCGTCATGTGCTGTTTGGGAAGTGTTTTTTGGAAGGGCCATCCTGCGTGACACTGCAGTGCCACTCCTAGATGGGCCAGGTGTTTGTGTCGGCCACTAGGGTCGCTTATCTTACTCACACAGCTACCTCATTGCGCCTCTTTTTTTCTTTGCGTCATGTGCTGTTTGGGGAGTGTTTTTTGGAAGGGCCATCCTGCGTGACACTGCAGTGCCACTCCTAGATGGGCCAGGTGTTTGTGTCGGCTACTAGGGTCGCTTAGCTTACTCACACAGCTACCTCATTGCGCCTCTTTTTTTCTTTGCGTCATGTGCTGTTTGGGGAGTGTTTTTTGGAAGGGCCATCCTGCGTGACACTGCAGTGCCACTCCTAGATGGGCCAGGTGTTTGTGTCGGCCACTTGGGTCGCTTAGCTTAGCCATCCAGCGACCTCGGTGCAAATTTTAGGACTAAAAATAATATTGTGAGGTGTGAGGTGTTCAGAATAGACTGAAAATGAGTGGAAATTATGGTTATTGAGGTTAATAATACTTTGGGATCAAAATGACCCCCAAATTCTATGATTTAAGCTGTTTTTTAGGGTTTTTTGAAAAAAAACACCCGAATCCAAAACACACCCGAATCCGACAAAAAAAATTCGGTGAGGTTTTGCCAAAACGCGTTCGAACCCAAAACACGGCCGCGGAACCGAACCCAAAACCAAAACACAAAACCCGAAAAATTTCCGGTGCTCATCACTAGTTAATATTAGAGATGTGCACTTGAAATTCTCCACATTTTCTGGAAGTAACCTCGTACGCCGATTGCTGACAAGGTGAGCGGCGGCACTAAACACTCTTTCGGAGTACACACTTGTGGGAGGGCAACTTAGGTAGAATAAAGCCAGTTTGTGCAAGGGCCTCCAAATTGCCTCTTTTTCCTGCCAGTATAAGTACGGACTGTCTGACGTGCCTACTTGGATGTGGTCACTCATATAATCCTCCACCATTCTTTCAATGGGGAGAGAATCATATGCAGTGACAGTAGACAACATGTCCGTAATCGTTGTCAGGTCCTTCAGTCCGGACCAGATGTCAGCATCAGCAGTCGCTCCAGACTGCCCTGCATCACCGCCAGCGGGTGGGCTCGGAATTCTGAGCCTTTTCCTCGCACCCCCAGTTGCGGGAGAATGTGAAGGAGGAGATGTTGACAGGTCGCGTTCCGCTTGACTTGACAATTTTGTCACCAGCAGGTCTTTGAACCCCAGCAGACTTGTGTCTGCCGGAAAGAGAAATCCAAGGTAGGTTTTAAATCTAGGATCGAGCACGGTGGCCAAAATGTAGTGCTCTGATTTCAACAGATTGACCACCCGTGAATCCTTGTTAAGCGAATTAAGGGCTCCATCCACAAGTCCCACATGCCTAGCGGAATCGCTCCCTTTTAGCTCCTCCTTCAATGCCTCCAGCTTCTTCTGCAAAAGCCTGATGAGGGGAATGACCTGACTCAGGCTGGCAGTGTCTGAACTGACTTCACGTGTGGCAAGTTCAAAAGGTTGCAGAACCTTGCACAACGTTGAAATCATTCTCCACTGCGCTTGAGACAGGTACATTCCACCTCCTATATCGTGCTCAATTGTATAGGCTTGAATGGCCTTTTGCTGCTCCTCCAACCTCTGAAGCATATAGAGGGTTGAATTCCACCTCGTTACCACTTCTTGCTTCAGATGATGGCAGGGCAGGTTCAGGCGTTTTTGGTGGTGCTCCAGTCTTCTGTACGTGGTGCCTGTCCTCCGAAAGTGTCCCGCAATTCTTCTGGCCACCGACAGCATCTCTTGCACGCCCCTGTCGTTTTTTAAAAAATTCTGCACCACCAAATTCAAGGTATGTGCAAAACATGGGACGTGCTGGAATTTGCCCATATTTAATGCACACACAATATTGCTGGCGTTGTCCAAAGCCACAAATCCACAGGAGAGTCCAATTGGGGTAATCCATTCCGCGATGATCTTCCTCAGTTGCCGTAAGAGGTTTTCAGCTGTGTGCGTATTCTGGAAACCGGTGATACAAAGCGTAGCCTGCCTAGGAAAGAGTTGGCGTTTGCGAGATGCTGCTACTGGTGCCGCCGCTGCTGTTCTTGCGGCGGGCGTCCATACATCTACCCAGTGGGCTGTCACAGTCATATAGTCCTGACCCTGCCCTGCTCCACTTGTCCACATGTCCGTGGTTAAGTGGACATTGGGTACAACTGCATTTTTTAGGACACTGGTGAGTCTTTTTCTGACGTCCGTGTACATTCTCGGTATCGCCTGCCTAGAGAAGTGGAACCTAGATGGTATTTGGTAACGGGGGCACACTACCTCAACAAATTGTCTAGTTCCCTGTGAACTAACGGCGGATACCGGACGCACGTCTAACACCAACATAGTTGTCAAGGCCTCAGTTATCCGCTTTGCAACAGGATGACTGCTGTGATATTTCATCTTCCTCGCAAAGGACTGTTGGACAGTCAATTGCTTGGTGGAAGTAGTAAAAGTGGGCTTACGACTTCCCCTCTGGGATGACCATCGACTCCCAGCAGCAACAACAGCAGCGCCAGCAGCAGTAGGCGTTACACGCAAGGATGCATCGGAGGAATCCCAGGCAGGAGAGGACTCGTCAGAATTGCCAGTGACATGGCCTGCAGGACTATTGGCATTCCTGGGGAAGGAGGAAATTGACACTGAGGGAGTTGGTGGGGTGGTTTGCGTGAGCTTGGTTACAAGAGGAAGGGATTTACTGGTCAGTGGACTGCTTCCGCTGTCGCCCAAAGTTTTTGAACTTGTCACTGACTTATGATGAATGCGCTGCAGGTGACGTATACGGGAGGATGTTCCGAAGTGGTTAACGTCCTTACCCCTACTTATTACAGCTTGACAAAGGCAACACACGGCTTGACAAATGTTGTCCGCATTTCTGGTGAAATACTTCCACACCGAAGAGCTGATTTTTTTTGTATTTTGACCAGGCATGTCAATGGCCCTATTCCTCCCACGGACAACAGGTGTCTCCCCGGGTGCCTGACTTAAACAAACCACCTCACCATCAGAATCCTCCTGGTCAATTTCCTCCCCAGCGCCAGCAACACCCATATCCTCCTCATCCTGGTGTACTTCAACACTGACATCTTCAATCTGACTATCAGGAACTGGACTGCGGGTGCTCCTTCCAGCACTTGCAGGGGGCGTGCAAATGGTGGAAGGCGCATGCTCTTCACGTCCAGTGTTGGGAAGGTCAGGCATCGCAACCGACACAATTGGACTCTCCTTGTGGATTTGGGATTTCGAAGAACGCACAGTTCTTTGCGGTGCTTTTGCCAGCTTGAGTCTTTTCAGTTTTCTAGCGAGAGGCTGAGTGCTTCCATCCTCATGTGAAGCTGAACCACTAGCCATGAACATAGGCCAGGGCCTCAGCCGTTCCTTGCCACTCCATGTGGTAAATGGCATATTGGCAAGTTTACGCTTCTCCGACGACAATTTTATTTTAGATTTTGGAGTCCTTTTTTTACTGATATTTGGTGTTTTGGATTTTACATGCTCTGTACTATGACACTGGGCATCGGCCTTGGCAGACGACGTTGCTGGCATTTCATCGTCTCGGCCATGACTAGTGGCAGCAGCTTCAGCACGAGGTGGAAGTGGATCTTGATCTTTCCCTAATTTTGGAACCTCAACATTTTTGTTCTCCATATTTAATAGGCACAACTAAAAGGCACCTCAGGTAAACAATGGAGATGGATGGATACTAGTATACTTATGGATGGACCAGCGACTGCCGACACAGAGGTAGCTACAGCCGTGGACTACCGTACTGTGTCTGCTGCTAATATAGACTGGATGATAATGAGATGAAATTAATATATATATATATATATAATATCACTAGTACTGCAGCCGGACAGGTATATATATTTATTATGTAATGACTGATGACGGACCTGCTGGACACTGTCAGCTCAGCAGCACCGCAGACTGCTACAGTAAGCTACTATAGTAGTATGTATAAAGAAGATGAAAGAAAAAAAAAAAAAACACGGGTAGGTGGTATACAATTATGGATGGACCAGCGACTGCCGACACAGAGGTAGCTACAGCCGTGGACTACGGTACTGTGTCTGCTGCTAATATAGACTGGATGATAATGAGATGAAATTAATATATATATATATATATAATATCACTAGTACTGCAGCCGGACAGGTATATATATTTATTATGTAATGACTGATGACGGACCTGCTGGACACTGTCAGCTCAGCAGCACCTCAGACTGCTACAGTAAGCTACTATAGTAGTATGTATAAAGAAGAAGAAAGAAAAAAAGAAAAAACACGGGTAGGTGGTATACAATTATGGATGGACCAGCGACTGCCGACACAGAGGTAGCTACAACCGTGGACTACCGTACTGTGTCTGCTGCTAATATAGACTGGATGATAATGAGATGAAATTAATATATATATATATATATATATATATATAATATCACTAGTACTGCAGCCGGACAGGTATATATATTTATTATGTAATGACTGATGACGGACCTGCTGGACACTGTCAGCTCAGCAGCACCGCAGACTGCTACAGTAAGCTACTATAGTAGTATGTATAAAGAAGAAGAAAGAAAAAAAAAAAACACGGGTAGGTGGTATACAATTATGGATGGACCAGCGACTGCCGACACAGAGGTAGCTACAGCCGTGGACTACCGTACTGTGTCTGCTGCTAATATAGACTGGATGATAATGAGATGAAATTAATATATATATATATATATATAATATCACTAGTACTGCAGCCGGACAGGTATATATATTTATTATGTAATTACTGATGACGGACCTGCTGGACACTGACAGCTCAGCAGCACCGCAGACTGCTACAGTAAGCTACTATAGTAGTATGTATAAAGAAGAAGAAAGAAAAAAAAAAAAACACGGGTAGGTGGTATACAATTATGGATGGACCAGCGACTGCCGACACAGAGGTAGCTACAGCCGTGGACTACCGTACTGTGTCTGCTGCTAATATAGACTGGATGATAATGAGATGAAATTAATATATATATATATATATATATATATATATAATATCACTAGTACTGCAGCCGGACAGGTATATATATTTATTATGTAATGACTGATGACGGACCTGCTGGACACTGTCAGCTCAGCAGCACCGCAGACTGCTACAGTAAGCTACTATAGTAGTATGTATAAAGAAGAAGAAAGAAAAAAAAAAAAACACGGGTAGGTGGTATACAATTATGGATGGACCAGCGACTGCCGACACAGAGGTAGCTACAGCCGTGGACTACCGTACTGTGTCTGCTGCTAATATAGACTGGATGATAATGAGATGAAATTAATATATATATATATATATAATATCACTAGTACTGCAGCCGGACAGGTATATATATTTATTATGTAATGACTGATGACGGACCTGCTGGACACTGTCAGCTCAGCAGCACCGCAGACTGCTACAGTAAGCTACTATAGTAGTATGTATAAAGAAGAAGAAAGAAAAAAAAAAAACACGGGTCGGTGGTATACAATTATGGATGGACCAGCGACTGCCGACACAGAGGTAGCTACAGCCGTGGACTACCGTACTGTGTCTGCTGCTAATATAGACTGGATGATAATGAGATGAAATTAATATATATATATATATATATATAATATCACTAGTACTGCAGCCGGACAGGTATATATATTTATTATGTAATGACTGATGACGGACCTGCTGGACACTGTCAGCTCAGCAGCACCGCAGACTGCTACAGTAAGCTACTATAGTAGTTTGTATAAAGAAGAAGAAAGAAAAAAAAAAAACACGGGTAGGTGGTATACAATTATGGATGGACCAGCGACTGCCGACACAGAGGTAGCTACAGCCGTGGACTACCGTACTGTGTCTGCTGCTAATATAGACTGGATGATAATGAGATGAAATTAATATATATATATATATATATATATATATATAATATCACTAGTACTGCAGCCGGACAGGTATATATATTTATTATGTAATGACTGATGACGGACCTGCTGGACACTGTCAGCTCAGCAGCACCGCAGACTGCTACAGTAAGCTACTATAGTAGTATGTATAAAGAAGAAGAAAGAAAAGAAAAAAAACACGGGTAGGTGGTATACAATATTATATATATATATTATATACAATTATATATATATATATATATATATATATATTAAACTGGTGGTGATTATTAAACTGGTGGTCAGGTCACTGGTCACACTATCAGCAACTTGCAAGTAGTACTCCTAAGCAGACAATCACAATATATATTATACTGGTGGTCAGTGTGGTCACAATGGCAGTGTGGCACTCTGGCAGCAAAAGTGTGCACTGTACGTTATATGTAGTACTCCTGAGTCCTGCTCTCAGACTCTAACTGCTCCCCACTGTCAGTGTCTCCCCCACAAGTCAGATATACATTATACAGTCACACTATCTATCTATCACTTCAGCAAGTAGTAGTACTCCTCCTAATGCTCCCCAAAATTACTACTGTGTCTCTCTCTACTCTAGTCTCACTCTCTTCTTCTCTTCTCTATAAACGGAGAGGACGCCAGCCACGTCCTCTCCCTATGAATCTCAATTCACGTGTGAAAATGGCGGCGACGCGCGGCTCCTTATATAGAATCCGAGTCTCGCGATAGAATCCGAGCCTCGCGAGAATCCGACAGCGGGATGATGACGTTCGGGCGCGCTCAGGTTAACCGAGCAAGGCGGGAAGATCCGAGTCGCTCGGACCCGTGTAAAAAAACATGAAGTTCGGGCGGGTTCGGTTTCCGAGGAACCGAACCCGCTCATCTCTAGTTAATATGCAGAATAATTTTACAGTCTATGAAGCCTGACATTTTAAATAAACAATTTTAGAAATTGTGAACAGAAATTTATAGGTATATTGTTGAGTTGCTGTTGCTATAAAAATAAATATGTTGTATACTGTATTGCATACCACATAAACTGTACCTTTTACAATTATGAAACAATTTTGTGATTTAGGTTCAAGTAGCATCTCTTATTTTCTACTGAATATCCCAAACTGCAACTTTTGAAATAATGGGTTTGTTCTTTTGTAACTGGAGAAACATTATATAAAAACTTAAGGAAAAGCTAACATTTTTCAAAGGTCCATCACTACAACCTGCTAAAACATTTACTGACTTATAAATATTTAGAAACAATAAAACATTATCATACGATGCGGCATAAAGGTTGAATACTACTTTCCCAAGTTCCTTGAATTTTAAATATGACTCAAAGAATTGAAGAATAAATACGGTTTATTTATGAAATAGTGGTTATTTGCTCAACAAATCATATATAAACTAGAATAATATATGTAAGTAAGAATTCTAAATGCAAACTAATATATAATCAACATAGTTTATTTAGATGTGATAGAAAGGTAAATAATAATAGGCTTAGCAAATTAGTTAATTAAGTATTAATTAAGCAAACCCTGGCTAGACGTTAGTGAAATGAATTAGGGATATATTCAGGGTTGGACTGGCCACTGCCTGGGACCCCCCCCCCCCCCCCTCTAGGGATTAGGTTCTATAGGGGCATTTGAATTATACATTATACATATGTTACCTTATACTAAACAGAACTATGGTGTAGTCTCTACAGTACATTGCTATGACAAATCTGGTACATTATCATGTACAGTATGCATTAGCAGTATTTACTGTATTTATTTATCAAGTGCCTAGACTCTATAATGGCTAGCCAAGCCTCTGTGGCAACTGGCCACACCCCTAATGTAACGGGCTCCTACCACTACATTCTTCCGGTGGACCGTGCATGCCCCTGTCCGAAACAGTATATATTACATATGTTCTGCATAAACCATGTGCAATATGAATATTAGTATTTAGAGATGTGCGGATGAAACTTTTCGTGTTTTGTGTTTTGGTTTTGGTTCTAATTCCACTTTCGTGTTTTGGTTTTGGCTTGGTTTTGCCAAAACCACCCTTTTGTGTTTTAATTTTGGTTTTGGATCAGGATGATTAAAAATAAAAACATAAAAATGGTTAAAATCACAGAATTTGGGGGTAATTTTGATCTTACAGTATTATTAACCTCAATAATATTAATTTCCACTAATTTCCAGTCTATTCTGAAAACCTCACACCTCACAGAAAGGTTGAACCTAGGTGGCTTTATGACTAAGCTAAATGACTGAAGTGTGCAGCATAAACACCTGGACCATATAGGAGTGGCACTGCAGTGTCAGACAGGAGGTCAGATATAAAAAAGGCCCCAAACAGCACATGATTTAAAGAAGAAAAAGAGGTGCACCAAGGCTGCTGTATGACTAAGCCAAGTGACACAAGTGTGCGGCACAAACACCTGGCCCATCTAGGAGTGGCACTGCAGTGTCAGACAGGATGGCACTTTTCAAAAACTAGGTACCAAACAGCACCTCATGCAAAGATGTAGAAGAGGTGCAATGAGGTAGTTGTATGACAAAGCCAAGCGACACAAACAATTGGCCCATCTAGGAGTGGCACTGCAGTGGCAGACAGGAGGGCAGATATCCAAAAAAAATGCCCCAAACAGCGCCTCATGCAAAGATGTAGAAGAGGTACAATGAGGTAGCTGTATGACTACGCCAAGCGACACAAACAATTGGCCCATCTAGGAGTGGCACTGCAGTGGCAGACAGGAGGGCAGATATCCAAAAAAAAGGCCCCAAACAGCACATGATGCAAAGTAGAAAAAGAGGTGCACCGAGGTTGCTGTAGGACTAAGCTAAGCGACATAACCACCTGGCCCATCTAGTAGTGTCCTGCAGTGGCTGAATGTTGAAAGTGGGCCGCAATTGTTTGGTCCACTAAAAGCATCTCCTGCACGCCCCTGTCATTTTTCAAAAATTCTGCAATTGGTGGACTTATATGGCAGTACCCAATGACTAATACAGCAGTACCCCTGGACTCATACGGCAGTGTTAGACAGGATGGCACTTTTCAAAAACTAGTCCCCAAACAGCACCTCATGCAAAGATGTCGAAGAGGTGCAATGAGGTAGCTGTATGACTAAGCCAAGCGACACAAAGAATTCCCACTTGAATTATACGTCCAAATTACTGGAATTATTCGTCCAAATCACTGGAATTATACATCCAAATCCCTGGAATTAAAATGGCAAAATCACTGGAATTATACGTCCAAATCACTGGAATTATACGTCCAAATCACTGGAATTATACTGCAAAATCACTGGAATTATACCTCCAAATCACTGGAATTATACTACAAAATCACTGGAATTAAATGGCAGTACCACTGGACATATACGGAAGTGTCAGACAGGATGGCACTCTAAAAAAATAGTCCCCAAACAGCACATGATGATGATAAGAAGAAAAAGGGGTGCAAGATGGAATTGTCCCTGGGCCCTCCCACCCACCCTTATGTTGTATAAACAGAACATGCACACTTTAACAAACCAATCTTCTCAACGACAGGGTCTGCCACACGACTGTGGATGATATTAGTGGTTTGTTTGGGTCCCCACCAGACAAGAAGCAATCAATCTCTCCTTGCACAAACTGGCTCTACAGTGGCAAGATGTTGATCTTATCCTCCGATTCCTCACTCCTTTCAGTGTGTACATCCTCCTCCTCCTCACAGAGTATTAATTCATCCCCACTGGAATCCACCATTACAGGTACCTGTGTACTTTCTGGAGGCAATTGCTGGTCAAGGTCTAACTGGAGGAATTTATAATTCATTTTGATGAACATCATCTTCTCCAGATTTTGTGGAAGTAACCTCCTATGCCGATCGCTGACAAGGTTACCAGATGCACTAAACACTCTATCGGAGTACACACTGGAGGTGGGGGTGCAACTTAGGTATTATAAAGCCAGTTTGTGCAAGGGCATCTAAATTGCCTCTTTTTCCTGCCAGTCCCACATACTTTGCGGAATCGCTCCGTTTTAGCTCCTCTAATTTCTCCAGCTGCTTCTGCAAAAGCCTGATGAGGGGAATCACCTGACTCAAGCTAGCAGTGTCTGAACTGACTTCATGTGTGGCAAGTTCAAAGGGTTGGAGAACCTTGCACAATCATTATTCACTGCGCTTGAGTCAGGTGCATTCCCCCTCTTTTGCCTATATCGTAGGTGGATGTATAGGCTTTAATGGCCTTTTGCTGCTCCTCCATCCTCTGAAGCATATAGAGTGTTGAATTCCACCTCGTTACCACCTCTTGCTTCAGTTGATGGCAGGGCAGGCCAGGAGTGTTTGCTGGTGCTCCAGTCTTCAGCACGCAGTGGCAGAATGTCAAAAGTAGCCCGCAAATTTTCAGGCCACCGACAGCATCTCCTGTACACCCCTGTCATTTTTCAAAAAATTTTGCACCACCAAATTAATTGTATGTGCAAAACATGGGACGTGCTGGAATTTGCCCAACTGTAATGCACGCACAATATTGGTGGCATTGTCCGATATCACAAATCCCTAGGAGAGTCTAAGTGGGGTAAGCCAATGCGCGATGATGTCCCTCAGTTTCCGTAAGAGGTTGTCAGCGGTGTGCCTCTTACAGAAAGCAGTGATACATAGCGTAGCCTGCCTAAAAACGAGTTTGGATTTGTGAGATGCTGCTACTGGTGCCGCTGCTGCTGTTGTTGCTGCGGGAGGCAATACGTCTACCCAGTGGGCTTTCACATACCTATAGTCCTTAGTCTGCTCTGTTCCACTTGTCCACATGTCCGTAGTTAAGTGGACACTGGATATATCCGCATTTTTTAGGACACTGGCGACACTGTTTCTAACATCTCTGTACATTCTCAGTATCGCCTGCCTAGGGAAGTGGAACCTAGATAGGATTTGGTACCTGGGACACAATACCTCCATCATTTGTCTAAATCCCACTGCACTAATGGTGGATACCGGATGCATGTTTAACACCAACAAAAGTGTCAAGACCTCGGTTATCTGCTTTGCAACAGGATGACAGCTGTCATATTTCATCTTCATCACAAAGGACTGTTGGACAGTCAATTGCTTAGTTGATGTAGTACAAGTGGTCTTCCGACTTCCCCTCTCGGATGATGATTGACTCCCCGCAGCAACAACAGCAGTGGCAGCAACAGCAGGCGTACCACTCAAGGATCCTCTGGAGGAATTCCAGTTAGGAGAGGACTCGTAAGTCTTGCCATGGACATGGCCTGCCGGACTACTGACATTCATGGCTGAGGAGGAAGTTGACGTTGAGGGAGTTGGTGGTGTGGCTTGCAGGAGCTTGGGTACAAGAGGAAGAAGGGATTTAGGTGTCAGTGGACTGCTTATGCTCTTACCCAAAGTTTCACAACTTGACACTGACTTCTGATGAATGCGCTGCAGGTGACGTATAAGGGAGGATGTTCCTAGGTGGTTAACATCCTTACCCCTACTTATTACAGATTGACAGAGGCAACACACGGCTTGACACCTGTTCGCCGGATTTGTGGAGAAATAATTCCACACCGAAGAGGTGTCTTTTTTGGTATTTTGCACAGCCATCACAATGGGCTTCTTTATCCCATGGACAACAGGTGTCTCCCTCCGGTGCCTCATTAAAAACAACACCATCAGAATCCTCATCGTCAACTTCTTCCGCAGCGCTAGCTACACCCATATCCTCATCCTGGTGTTCTTCAACAGTGACATCTTCAATTTGAATATCAGAAACTTGTCTGTTGGTATTCCTTCCAGCACTTGCAGGGGGCGTGCAAATGGTGGAAGGAGCCGCCTCTTCTCATCCAGTGTTGGGAAAGTCAAACATCGCAACAGCTGACACACTTAGACTCTCCTTGGGGATTTGTGATACTATCTCAGAACGCAGTTATTTTCTGTGCTTTTTCCAGCTTAACTCTTTTCATTTTTCTAGTGGGAGGATGAGGTCTTCCGTCGCCATGTGAAGCTGAACCACTAGTCATGAACATAGGCCAGGGCTTTAGCCGTTCCTTGCCACTCCGTGTCGTAAATGGCATAATGGCAAGTTTACGTTTCTCCTCAGACCATTTAAATTTCTTTTTTTGGGTCTTTTTACTGAACTTTGGCTTTTTGGATTTTACATGCCCTCTACTATCACATTGGGCATCGGCCTTGGCAGATGACATTGATGGCATTTCATTGTCTATGTCATGGCTAGTGGCAGCAGCTTCAGCAGTAGGAGGAATTGGTTCTTGAACTTTCCCTAATTTATCCTCCAAATGTTTGTTCTCCATTATTTATCTGGAGTTATATAACACAGGAGCACTGGACATATGGAAGCAGAGGATACCACTGTTACTGGTCACTGGAATGACTGATGGCTGATGCACAGGACACTACCACTGGTCCGATGCAGGACAACACAGCAACACTGTAAGGGACTTGTAATTATTATTCAACAGCACTGGACATATGGCAACAGAGGATACCACTGTGACTGGTCACTGGAATGACTGATGGCTGATGCACAGGACACTACCACTGGTCTGATGCAGGCCAACACAGCAACACTGTAAGGGACTTGTTATTATTATACAGCAGCACTGGACATATGGCAGCAGAGGATACCTCTGTGACTGATCACAGGAATGACTGATGGCTGATGCACAGGACACTACCACTGGTCTGATGCAGAACAACACAGCAACACTGTAAGGGACTTGTTTTTATTATACAGCAGCACTGGACATATGGCAGCAGAGTATACCACTGTGACTGCCTGGTCACTCGAATGACTGATGGCTGATGCACAGGACACTACCGCTGGTCTGATACATGACAACACAGCAACACTGTAAGGGACTTGTTATTATTATACAGCAGCACTGGACATATGGCAGCAGAGAATACCACTGTGACTGATCACTGGAATGACTGATGGCTGATGTACAGGACACTATTACTGGTCTGATGCAGAACAACACATCAACACTGTAAGGGACTTGTTTTTATCATACAGCAGCACTGGACATATGGCAGCAGAGTATACCACTGTGACTGCCTGGTCACTGGAATGACTGATGGCTGATGCACAGGACACTACCACTGGACTGATGCAGCACAATACACCACCACTGAACTGATGCAGCACAACCCAGCACCCTATACAGCAGCACTGGACATATAGCAACAGAGGATACCACCACTGTGACTGGACTGATGCAGCACAACACACCACCACTGAACTGATGCAGCACAACACAGCACCCAATACAGCAGCACTGGACATATGGCAGCAGAGGACACCACCACTGTGACTGGACTGATACAGCACAATACACCAACACTTAACTGATGCAGCACAAGACAGCACCCTATACAGCAGCACTGGACATATGGCAGCAAGAGGACACAACCACTGTGACTGTACAGATGCAGCACAAGACACGGACACTGAGAGAACGGAGACATGTACTCTCTGTACACTCTCCATTGCCAGAGTGAAAATGGCGGAGACGCACAGCTCCTTATATGGAATCCATATCCCGTGAGAATCCAACAGCGGGATGATGATGTTTTGCCTCATTCTGGTTTCCAAGTCAGGTGGGAAAACCCGAGCCTGACTTGGATCTGGGCTCGTGACGTGAAGTCTGGTAGGGTTCAGTTCTCTGAGAACTGAACCCGCTCATCTCTAGTATTAATATACTACTCATTACCAGGAGGAACTATAGTACTTACACTGGGCCTGATTGAGAGTTGTACACAAACCTGATGGTTTACATACAACTCTGATGCTGAGATCTGCACATATGCAGATAGCGCACTGCGCATGTGCAGATATCGGTCTGTGAGATCACATGCAGTGCCTCCATACTGCAGCATGACTGACATGCAGTGGTTGCTTAAGGGTGGAACGGGAGCAGCAAAGGATAGCACTAAGCAAAATTGGCCATTTTGACTATTAATGCATTAGCCATCCAAACACTTAGAATTGAAGACTTGTAGTTCCACTTTTGACATACAGGTTAATAATGGTACATGTATCAGCTTGTATGTATGAACATGCACCTAATCATTTTCCAGTTGTGTGACTTAATATAATGAATGTGGAATTCCTGCCTCTTCTCTGTCATCACAACCATCATTGTCTGTAAATGCAGCAGAAATATAGGGTAGCTTGTGCATATTCATTAGTGCCAAATGATACGAAACACCAAGACAATTATATAAGACCCCTAGAGTCTTCTGCCTATAACAGCCCATTGCTCCCTTAGAATATGACACACTCATCAGTACTTACTGTAGGATGCCACCAAGTCTTGCAAACTCAGAACAGTAGGGGCATATATAATTGACAGTATTTTCACATGGTAGTACCTGGAGCACATAGAGGTAAGTATTTATTATAAGTGAGGTAGGACAGAGGTTCTCCAGTAAGTTCACAACACGCAGGACAGAATATCTGTGGCCACTGATGGCGAGGGTAGATAACCCCACGATGGATATAGTAGCTTGCAGGTGGTGACTAAACAGGAGTTTAGGGATAACCCATACTCCAAATGCAGAGCTGGAGAACTATGGAGGAAGCAGATGAATACGGGGTACAAAGGGCACACAGCCAGGACACACACTGTAGTGATGGAGCAGGACTTCTGGGCCCCAGAACAGGACCAGGTAGTATACCACAAAGCAGAAGCTTGTAGCATGAAACTTTGACCAATAATGAGGTGCAGGGCGGGCTGCCTTTTAACAAGAGCAGGGACCAATGGGAGAGAGCCAGACATACTAGCCCCCCCCCCCCCCCAACAACAGGAATAGATACAGCTGTAAAGCTGCATATACAACAGGATTCCTGGCTGCTAGGCAACAGCTGGGACCAAGTTTCACTGTGGCCACCCAGAGTCCCAGTTGCCTAACAACTGCTGGGACCAGAATCCCTAGCAGCCAGCACAACGTGGTGTCTTGGTTGCCTAGTAATGCAGTGGCTCAAAACAGCATAGCATTGTTTGTCCTCTTTAAATGACCTATATTATGACCAGTTTTGCCCAACAATCCAAGTGACACAATATGAGAGACAATTCTGAGCCATATCCATTAAAATCAATATCCAATGTGGAGTCATGTCTGTTGACAAATATGTAGCATTTAGCTGTTTCTGTTGACAAGCGTTCAAATAGTTAGATTTGTCTGTTACAAACTATGCAATGTGAGGCTTATGGACAAAAATGAATTTATTGCATATGATTTTTGTAACTTTCAGAATTGGACACATTTATCAAACCAATGTCTCCTGTGTTTAGTACAAAATATATTGCAGCAGCCATCCCCATAGAGGAGTTAATTCTATGGGACCATGACAGGTTGTAATAACAATTTAATTGTTTGCTAATACAGGTTGAGTGTCCCGTATCCAAAATGCTTGGGACCAGAAGTATTTTGGATATCTGATTTTTCTGTATTTTGGAATAATTGCATACCATAATGAGATATCATGGTGATGGGACCCAAGTCTAAGCACAGATTGCATTTATGTTTCATATACACCTTATACACACTGCAGGAAGGTCATTTTAGACAATATTTTTAATAACTTTGTGCATTAAACAAAGTTTGTGTACATACACACAATTCATTTATATTTCATATACACCTTATACACACAGCCTGGAAGTCATTTGATACAATATTTTTAATAACATTGTGTATTAAACAAAGTTTGTGTACATTGACCCATCAGAAAACAAAGGTTTCACTATCTCAGTCTCACTCAAAAAAGTCTGTATTTCAGAATATTCCATATATCGGAATATTTGTACATGAGATACTCAACCTGTACCATTTTATATCTATGAGAAGTGCCTTATGGTAAAGGTTCTTGTAAACTCCTATTTGGTGGGTTGGCATTTCTCTAATGTCTCTTTGCAGAGTTTTTACTATTCTAAGTACCCACATACTGTATTCCCTTTGGCAGAAAAAAAATTTTTTCTCTAAGACAAAGGAAGCTCACACTGGTGGTCATTGCGAGTTGATCGCTAGCTGCATTCGTTCGCTGCAAAAAAAGGCACTTCTGCGCATGCGTATGCGGCTCAATGCGCATGTGCTTCGTACTGTTACAATGAACAATGTAGTTTCACACAGGGTCTAGCGAAGCATTTCAGTCGCACTGGTGGCCATAGAGTGATTGACATGAAGTGGGCATTTCTGGGTGTCAACTGACCGTTTTCAGGGAGTGTTCGAAATAACGCAGGCGTTCCAGGAAAAACGCGGGCTTGGTTGGGCGAACGCAGGGCGTGTTTGTGACGTCAAAACAGGAACTGAACAGTCTGAAGTGATCGCAAGTGCTGAGTAGGTTTTGAGCTACTCAGAAACTGCACAAAAAAACTTTGTAGCCGCTCTGCAATCCATTTGTTCGCACTTCTGCTAAGCTACAATACACTCCCAGTGGGAGGTGGCATAGCGCTTGCATGGCTGCTAAAAACTGCTAGCGAGCGAACAACTCGGCATGACCACCACTGGCCACAGTCATGATCACTGATCCTCAGTCAGAGAGCTCTTATTGGTCCACAAAAGACCATTTGATTTCACTATTTGTCTACATTTTGTCTTGTTTCTTATACATTTGTATAGGCCCACGGCCTCTAATAATGATCATTTTATAACACTTTTTAAAAAATATTTCTTAAGAGTGTCCCACAAAGGAGTTTTCTTTCTACCTTATTTCATACATGTTAGTCCATTTCTCTCAATAAATTTTAACTACATTTTACCAGCAATATACAATACATATGTATACCAGCAAATGACACTATTACGAGTCACCATAACTTAATACACTACAAAACAGAGCAGTACCAAAGTAACATTGATCTTCCAGGTTAATAATAGATGCACATAGAATTTACAGTAACTGAATACATTAACACACAGTACAACTTTATCAGAGCAATAACAAAACACTATTATGTTTTCAAGAACAATTATGAAAAAATTGAAACAAAATTTTACAAACAGCTTATGAGCATATTTATACTAGAGATGAGCGGGTTCGGTTCCTTGAGAACCAAACCCCCCCGAACTTCATGCTCCAAGCTCAGATCCGAGTCTGACTCGGGACTTCCCGCCAGACTCGGAAACCAGAACAAGGCAAAATGTCATCATCCCGCTGTCGGAATCTCGCGGGTTTTGTATTGCATATAAACAGCCACGCGTCACTGCCATTTTCACTCCAGACTTGGAGAGTGAGGGAGACAGACCTCTGTCTGTAGTGGTGCCAGTAGAAATATTTTCTTAGTGGTAATGAGTGCTGTAAAATTGGCGTGGTCATGTGTTGTGATGGGGCATGGTCACATACCACTAGTGGGAGTGGCTACATGACACTAGCGGCGTGTCCACACGACACAGGGGTCATTCCAAGTTGATCGCTCGCTAGCTATTTTTTGCAGTGCTGCAAACAGATAGTCGCCTCCTATAGGGGAGTGAATGTTTTCTTTGCAAGTGTGCGATCGCATGTGCAGCCGAGCACTACAAAAAAAGTTTTGTGCAGTTTCTGAGTAGCTCAGAACTTACTCAACTGCTGCGATTACTTCAGCCTCTCTGGAGCCAGAATTGACATCAGACACCCGCCCTGCAAATGCTTGGACACGCCTGCGTTTTTCCAACCACTCCCTGAAAACGGTCAGTCGACACTCATAAACACCTTCTTCCTGTCAATCTTCTTGCCATCAGCTGTGCGAATGGATTCTTCATTAAATCCATCGCCCAGCACTGATCCGCTATGTACCCATACGACGTGCCTGCGTATTGCGGTGCATGTACATGCGCAGTTTTGCCAAGTTTTGATCTGATCGCAGCGCTCCAAAAAATACCTAGTATGCGATCAGGTCGGAATGACCCCCACAGTCCCTTTTCTTTGCACTCTGGAGGCAAGGCTAGAAATATTAGTAATGCATCCAGTATAACAGAAATATATAGTAATACCCCCAGTATAATAAATATATATAGTAATGCCCCCAATTTAAAAACAATATATAGTAATGCCTCCATTATAACAGAAAAATATACTGCAGAAGTGCCCCTGGTATAACAGAAATATATAGTATTGCCCTCATAATAATAGAAATATATAGTAGCGTCCACATTACAATAGAACTACATAGTAATAACCCCATAATAATAGAAATATATAGTAGCATCCACATTACAATAGAAATATATAGTAATACCACCATAATAATAGATATACAGTGGGGCAAAAAAGTATTTGCAAGTTGACCCACTTAAAAAGATGAGAGAGGTCTGTAATTTCCATCACAGGTACACTTCAACTGTGAGAGACAGAATCTAAAAAAAAAACCCCAGAAAATCACATTGTATGATTTTTAAACAATTTATATGTGTATTCTTGCGGAAAATAAATATTTGGACAATCAAAAAGTTTAACACAATACTTTGTAATATATCCTCGGTTGGCAATTACAGAGGTCAAACATTTCCTGTAGTTCTTGACCAGGTTTGCACACACTGTAGCAGGTATTTTGGCCCACTCTTCCATGCAGATCTTCTCTAGATCTGTCATGTTTTGGGGCTGTCGCTGGGCAACATGGACTTTCAACTCCCTCCACAGATTTTCTATTGATTTGAGGTCTGGAGACTGGCTAGGCCACTCCAGGACCTTGAAATGCTTCTTACGGAGCCACTCCTTAGTTGCATGGGTGGTGTGTTTTGGGTCACTGTCATGCTGGAGACCCAGCCACGTTCCATCTTCAATGCTCTTACTGAGGGAAGGAGGTTTTTGCCCAAAATCTCATGATACATGGCCCCATTCATCCTCTCCTTAATACGGATCAGTCATCCTGTCCCCTTTACAGAAAAGCATCCCCAAAGCATGATGTTTCCACCCCCATGCTTCACAGTTGGTATGGTGTTCTTGGGATGCCATTCATCATTCTTCTCCCTCCAAACACGGTGAGTGGAGTTTATACCAAAAAGTTTGATTTTGCTCTCATCTGACCACATTACATTCTCCCAATCCTCCTCTGGATCATCCAGATGGTCACTGGCAAACTTTAGGCGGGTCTGGCCATGTGCTGGCTTAAGCAGGGGGACCTTTCAGGCGCTGCAGGATTTCAATCCATGACAACATAGCGTGTTACTAATGGTAACCTTTGTGACTGTGGTCCCAGCTCTCTTGAGGTCATTGACCAGGTCCCCCCGTGTTGTTCTGGGCTGATTCTTCACTGTTCTCAAGATCATTGATACCCATGAGGTGAGATCTTGCATGGAGCCCCAGGTCAAGGGAGATTGTCAGTGATCTTGTATTTCTTCCATTTTTTAATAATTGCACCAACAGTTGATCTCTTCTCACCAAGCTGCTTGCCTGTTGTCGAGTAGCTCATCCCAGCCTTGTGCAGCTCTACAATTTTGTCCATGGTGTCCTTAAACAGCTCTCTGGTCTTGGCCATGGTAGAGAGGTAGCAGTCTGACTGTTTGAGGGTGTGGACGGGTGTCTTTTATACAGATAACCAGTACAAACAGGTGCCATTAATACAGGTAATGAGTGGAGGATAGAAGAGCTTCTTAAAGAAGAAGTAACAGGTCTGTGAGAGACAGAAATCTTGCTGCTTGGTAGGTGTCCAAATATTTATTTTCCACAAGAATATACAAGTAAATTGTTTAAAAATCATACAATGTGATTTCCTGTTTTTTTGAAGTGTACCTATGAGGGAAATTACAGACCTCTCTCATCTTTTTAAGTGGGTCAACTTGCACAATCGGTGGTTGTCCAAATACTTTTTTGCCCCACTGTATATAGTAATGTCCATATTACATTAGAAATTACTTACCCCACACAGTGAAGCCAGAGACATGCCCGGCAGCCGAGCCTGTGAAGAACAAAAGCTGCTCAGTGCCGATGCATCACATGAGCTGAGTGAATGGAAACGGATGCACTGCTGCACCCAGCAAGGGATGATGCAGGAAAGTGCATTCAGGCTCCTCTCTTCACGCCAGCCACAGCTGCCAGAGAAGGAAGCGTGATGTGACATCATGACATCACTGACGCGCTCCCCATAACCCTGACAAAGCGGGAGGCACATTCATGCTGCCAAGCACCATGGTCTTGTTGCTTTGTGGTAGATTATAATTGTGATAATGGTGGTCACGGGGGCAAAGTGTGTGGCAGGTGGCACTGCGTACCCACTGCCAAATTCTTTAGGGTACTCCATACCCGAGTGTACCCGCATACTTGCACCACTGTCTCTCTCTCTCTGTGGGTGGTGGCATCAGGTGGGGTTAGTGTGTGCTCTGTAGGGGTGCTGCTGCAGTCACTGTGGTGTACCTGCGCTGTGTTAGGGCTGCTGTCCTGGCTGTCACTGGTGTTTCATGTTCTGCAGCTGTACATGGGTGTTGCTGTCCTGGCTGTCACTGTGTTGCCCAGGGTGCAGGGGCAATATCCTCCTGTATGCTGGAAAATATAGGGGTGCTGCAGGCCCTGTATGTTGTAAAAATTCAGAGGTGCAGATGTTAAAAATTAAAAGCACACTGATCCTGTATGCTGCAAAATATTGGGGTGCTGCTGTCCCTGTGTGGTGTAAATATTCAGGGGTGGTAGTTAAAAATTAAAAGCACATTGCTGTATGCTGTAAAATATAGGGGTGTTGCTGTTTAAATAACATTAACTGGCCATGAATGTTGTAAAAAGTCAGGGGTACAGTTGTTAAAAACTAAAAGCTCACTGCTGTAAGCTGTAAAATATAGAGGTACTGCTGGCCTTGTATGTTGTAAGAATTCAGAGGTGCATTTGTTAAAAATGAAAATCACACTGCTGTATGCTGTGAAATATAGGGGTGCTGCTTGCCCTGAATGTTGTCAAAATTCAGGGGTGCAGTTGTTAAAAATTAAAAGCACACCGCTGTATGCTGTAAAATATAGGGGTGTTGCTGTTCAAATACCATTATACTGCCCATGTATGTTGTAAAAATGAAGGGATGCAGTTGTTAAAAATTAAAAGCACTCTGCTGTATACTGTAAAATATAGGGGTGCTGCTGGCCCTGTATGTTGTACAAATTCAGAGGTGCAGTTGTTAAAAATGAAAAGCACACTGCTCTTGTATGCTGTGATATATAGGGGTGTTGCTGTTCAAATAACATTACACTGGCCCTGTATGTTGTAAAAATTCAGAGGTGCAGTAAAAGTCAAAGTACACTGGCCCTGTCTTGTATGCTGTACTTAATTATTCTAGGGTGCATTGAAAATCAATGTACACTGGCCATGTATTGTGTAATGTAATTATTCTAGGGTGCAGTGAAAATCAATGTACACTGGCCCTGTCTTGTATGCTCTAATTATTCTATGGTGCAGTGAAAATCAATGTACACTGGCCCTATCTTATGGTATACAATTGTTTTGTTGGATTTAATTGCGCTAGTGTGATACAGCAGCCCACACTCAGTGAAAAGATATCACCCCATATCTCAAAAAACTTTTGCCATACAATAACACTGAATATGCCAGGCGCTACACACAAATATTATGAATGGGGAAATCACATATGCAGGGAAATTTTACTCAACCATAGGTCTTTTTAATGGAATGATCCCCACCAGTTTTCAATCAAACCCAAGATCTTCCTCCAATGTACTTCCAAAGTGGGAGTAATATGTAAAAAGAAGTGAATACAACAATAGTGTGATTCTGTCACATTAAACTTCTAAATTCATAGAATCCAATTTCATGGACTCTTACCCCATTGGTGGTCTACCTTACTAGTAGACATAAACGCTTTCTGTATAAGGAGCGGTCAAAGCCAGTCACGATATACACCAATCCTCAATGACGTTTAAAAAGAAGAAGAAAGCAAGGGTTTTGGTCTACATGCAAGCAGACATAAACATGTTTTGACAACAACACAGGCATCCCTGGAAGATGGTACAGTATCACAGCAAGAATTCCCTCCAATTCCCGTTCCTCTCAACCAACGCGTTTCAAAATCAGATGGTTTCTTTTTCAAGGCCCTATCTTGTATGCTGTGATTATTATAGGGTGCAATGAAAATCAATGTACACTGGCCCTGTCTTGTATGCTGTAAAACTACAGGGAAGTTGTGAAAATACAGGGGTGCTGGCACTGTCTGCGGTTACGATGTCTAGGCCTGACTTTCACAACACTGTATGGGAAGAGGAGGCTCCTACCACCATTTGCATGCCCCCTGCAAGTGCTGGGAGGAGAACCGCCAGTCCATTTGCTGATATTGAGATTGAGGTTGTCACTGCAGAAGTACACCAGGATGAGGAGGATATGGGTGTAGCTGGCGCTGCGGAAGAATTTGACGATGAGGATTCTGATGGTGATGTGGTGTGTTTGAATAAGGCACCAGTGGAGACAGTTGTTGGCCATGGGATGAAAAAGCCCATTGTCATCCCTGGGCAAAATACCTAAAAAGCCAACTCTTCAGTATTGAATTATTTCTCCACAAATCCGGACAACAGGTGTCAAGCCATCTATTGCCTTTGTCAATCCATAATGTAAGTAGGGGCAAGGACTTTAACCACCTGGGAACATCCACCCTTATACGTCACCTTCAGCACATTCATCAGAAGTTATTGTCAAGTTCAGAAACTTTGGGTAATGGTGTTAGCAGTCCACTGACACCTAAATTATGTGGTTTTGTTTGACTATTATTTCTCTGTGAGGATGAGGATGTAAACACTGAAGGGACGGGGGAAACTGAGGATGAGAATGACATCTTGCCACTGTAGAGCCAGTTTGTGCAAGGAGAGATTAATTGCTTCTTTTTTTGTGAGGACCCAAACAAAGCAATCAATTCAGCCACAGTCGTGAGGCAGACCTTGTCACTGAAATTATTGGTTTGTTAAAGTGTGAATGTCTTGTTTATACAACATAAGGGTGGGTGGGAGGGCCCAAGGACAATTCCATCTTGCACCTCTTTTTTTCCTTTGCATTATGTGCTCTTTGGGGCCTAGATTTTAAAACTACCATCCTGTCTGACACTGCAGTGCCAGTCCTAGATGGGATAGGTGTTTGTGCCGCACACTTGTGTCACTTGGCTTAGTCATACTGTACAGCAGCCTCAGTGCACCTCTTTTTCTTCTTTGCATCATGTGCTGTTTGGGGCCTTTTTTTATATCTGCCATCCACTTGTGTTACTTAGCATAGTCATCCAGCTACCTCGTTGCACCTCTTTTTATCTTTGCATTATGTTCTCTTTGGGGCCTAGATTTTAAAACTGCCATCCTGTCTGCCACTGCAGTGCCACTCCTACATGGGCCAGATGTTTGTGCCGCCCACTTGTGTTGCTTAGCTTAGTCATCCAGCAACTCTGTGCAATGTTTTGGCCTAAAAACAATATTGTGAGGTGTTAGTTGTTCAGAATAGACTGGAAATGAGTGGAAATGAATGTTATAGAGGTTAATAATACCGTAGAATCAAAATTTCCCCCAAAATTGTGTGATTTTAGCTGTTTTTATGTTTTTTTCAAAAATCATCCAGATCCAAAACCAAAACACGAAAGGGTTGTTTTGGCAAAACCAATCCAGATCCAAAACACGAGCAGGGATCCAGATCTCAAATCACAAAACCCGAAAAGCACATCTCTAATTTATACGGCCACATATTTAAGCGCATTGGTGTTTAACATTAAGTAAAAAAACATGTATTCTGATTCAAAAATCAGAGTGTATGGGCATATGAAATCTAAACAATAGAATAAATGAACAAAAATTAATTTAATATATCTAAAAAATGCATTATTATTATAATATTCATTATTATTGTTATTCTTTATTTATATTGCACCACAAGGGTTCCAAAGTGCCTAACAAAGTGCATCAACAAATGAGTAAACAAGAAAACAGTGACTTACAGTATAGGATAATGCAAGACAACTACAAGATTTATGAACATTGCTGCATCAGTGGTCATAACACTCAAATAAGCAGCAATGTGGCAGAAACCAAGGGTTAAATGCAATTGTAGGGAGTTTAGAGTAGATGATAGTATAAAGGGAAGGCAGACAGACAGGTGTGACACAGATAGAGTAGACAGTGAGCATGGAACAAAGGGTTAGGGTGAGAGATGGCTGGGAGTTATTGAAGTAGTGGGTCTTGAGAGCCCATTTAAAGTTTTGTAGAGAGGTGTAGAGTCTGATAGAGAGAGGTGAAGAATTCCAAAGGTATGGTAAGGAGTAGCAATGGCAACATAATAGAGGCAGGAGGAAGAAGTAATCAGTTGACATGAGAGTTGGCATTAAGTTGTGGTGCAAAAAGGGTGGGCTAGAATTTGAAGGGAGATGAGGTCAGAGATGTAAATGGAAGAGAATAGGTGAGGGCTGTGTGAGTGTGAGAAGCTTGAATTGAGTTTTGAAGGAGAAGGCGAGCCAATGAAGGAGAGAGGAGGCAGACAAAGTACATTTGGAGAGGAATAAGAGCTGGGAAGCAGAAATGTAGACAAATTGGAGAAGAGAGAGGTGGGAATCATGGAGGCAAGATGGGAGGAGATTACAGTAGTCCAATCTGGAGATGGCTGGTGAGTGGATGAGAGTCTTAGTAGCATTCAGGATGAGAAAGGGTCTGATCCTAGAAATATTTTTGAAATGCAAACTGCAGGAATGTGAAAGGTACTGAATGTGTGGTTTGCAGAAGAGGGGGGAGTCAATGTTAACACCAAGACAGTGCAACTGGGGGCTAGAGGAGATGTATGTGCTGTCAATAGATAATGAAATTGAGAAGTGAGATTATGCGGGAGGGTAGGAAGATCATCAGCACGGAACGACAGCTTAGTTTTAGATATACTTAGTTTAAGAAAGCACAGGGACATCCAGTAAGAGATAGCAAAGAAATGGGTGGAGATAAGAGTGAGGAGAGAGGGAGACAGGTCATTGGAAGAGAGGTAGATCTGAGTATATTCAGTGTAAAGATGATATTGGAGGTCAAAAGAGGTGATGAGCTCACCTAAAGAGAACGTATAGTAGGACAATAGCAGAAGACACCAACTGTTAGTAGAAGTGTGGGGGAGTGGAGTCATGAGAGGAGACAGGATGAATGGTCATAGAGGTAGGAAGACAGTCATGAGAGGGCAGTATCATATAGACCAAGGGAGTGAAGCAATTGCAGGAGGAGAAGTTGGTCCTCAGTGTCAAAAGCAACAGAGAGGTCAAGGATAATGAGTGCAGAGTAGCGGACCTTGAATTTGGCAGCAAGGTGGTCATTGCAGACTTTTGTGAGAGCAGTTTCAGTGAACTGGAGAAGATGGAAACCAGACTGAAATGGTGGCAAGGTGATTGTAAACAATGGAAGCAAAAGGGAGGAGAAATATGTGTCAGTAGTCAGAAAAAGTGTTAAAGGTAGGATTTTTAAGAAAGGTGGAGACAAGGGCATGCTTGAATTCAGAGGGGAAAATGTCTGAAGAGAGGAATAAATTGAGGAGATGGGTGCGATGGGAACAGGCAGAAGAAGAGAGGTAGCAGTGGAGGCAGTAGGGGATAGGGTCAAACGCAGAGGTTGAAGGGGGGAGGACTCGATGAGGGCCATAACTTCGTCTCAAGATACAGGGGAAAAAGAAGCCAGAGTTGGTAAGATAAATGGGGAAGGGTAGGATGGGAAGGGAGGAGTTAGGGAGCTGAAAGTCTGGTGGGATGTGTTGTCCTGACATATGGAGTCAATTGTTGTTGTGAATTCAGGTAGCATAGTCAAGGGCAGAGGGAGATGAGGGAAGGTGAGCAGGGGTGGGCAGAGGAGAGAGTTGGAAGTGGCAAAGAGACAGTGGGGGTTTCAAGACAGGGAGATGAGGATTTTGAAATATGACTGTTTAGAGAGGGAAAGGGCAGTACTATAAGGGTAAGGAGTTTAAAGCCAGAAGATTCTGTGGGGATATTGATTGGGATATTTAAGTCAACTAAGATAAAAGAGGGAAGACCAGGAAGTGAGGAGCCAGGAAAAAAAGCTGTCAAGGAATTTGGATGGAGGGCCAGGGGTGGTGGTATAGCACAGCTACTCGAAAAAGAGAGATTGGAAGACATTTATAGCATGAACCTCAAATGTAGCTAATGTAAGTGACAGTTTGAGGGTATGAATGAGTAAGAGTAATCAGAGGATAGAAGGATCCCAACATCACCACCACCATGGTGACCCACAGGCCAGGGGGTGTGAGAGTGTGTGAGGCCCCCAGAGGAGAGAAAAGCAGGAGAAGTGGTGTCAGAGGGGGAAATCCAGGTTTTGGTAATGACTAGAAGATTCAGGGAGTTGGAGATAAAAGGGTCATGGGTGAGGACAAGTTTATTACAGACAGATCTGGCATTCCAGAGGGCACAGGAAAGAGGGACAGAGTTAGTGGGAGAGATGTGAATGAGATTATCAGGGTTGCTGTCACGCTAAGGGGAGATTAACTAAGACAGTAAAGATGAAGAGAGTGTAC
The DNA here is from genome assembly GCF_028390025.1 of Pseudophryne corroboree. NCBI lineage: Eukaryota > Metazoa > Chordata > Amphibia > Anura > Myobatrachidae > Pseudophryne > Pseudophryne corroboree. The sequence continues at coordinate 1,002,792,461 of NC_086444.1, read as the reverse complement.
TGGTGGTATTGGTGACTAAACTTGGATAGGAACCTGTAGGCGTTTAGTGTGATGAGAATGCAGGTGAGGTGACAGGGAGAGGAGGGAGGTAGCAGGACTAAGTGGTAGGGTAGTGGGGCCATGGTGGGGGAGAAGTGAATGAAGTTAGAGTAATGAAAAGGAAGCAGAGGGGTGGAAGGCAGACAGAGGAGTGGAGAGAAGGGGAGTTGGTGGTGGAGGTGACTAGGGGGAATGGACAGAGGTGCAAACAGGGAACAAAATAAAGAACTAGGTGGGTACTGTGTGAGTGGAGCTGAAGAAAACATTGTCAAGGTGAATGAGGTAAATAGGGGGTGGAATACTGGAAGTAGGAATTGAGGTTAAATAAGAGAGACAGTACATTAGATTTGCAGAAATGCAGGTGTTGGTAAATGTGTTTGCACATTGACAATGGTTTATTATTAAACAGAATGAATGTGGAGATTTTATGGTGGCAGAAATTGAATATTAAAGTAGAAAATGTTAGAATTTAGAGGATGTGAGGGTTGGCAAAAAAGCAAAAGAAATTCAGACAGGACTTTCAAGGAGGATCTGGTCAGGATCCCGATAGTTGGAATCCTGGCTGTCAAATTACTGACACTGGAATCCTGATACAGCTGAGAATGCCGGCACCGGAATTCCAAATGGGATCACAATCCCGGTGCCAGCATACAGACACGTGGGATCCTGAGCATCCCACTGCCGGACCACAGGACATTTAAGCCCCGAGGGAGGAGGCAAGGTTTAGGCTGTGGGGGAGGGGGGTTAGGGTTAGGCTACGTGAATGCTTAGGATGTTTGATTTAGTAGGTTTAGGCTGTTTGGAGGGGGTTAGGGTTTGGCACCCCTGGGGAGGGTTAGGGTTAGGCTGCAGGGGGAAGTAGAGGGCTAGGTTTAGGCTGTGGGAAGGGGGTGTTATGGTTAGGGGTCCACTGTCGAACTGCGCCTGCCTGTATTCTGAATGACAGCATCCCGATGGCCGCCATTACGAACCCAACCCCTTTCAAGGGTATAAAGATAAATTGACATTGGTACAGATTAACATTCAGATGTTTGTGAAAATCAGAAAGCTATCACAAATAGAGTAGTTGCAAGTGCAGTAGTAAGTTTTTGCAGTGTCCAAACAGGGAGTTCAGTGTTGAGTGTCCAGATTGTACAGAAAGCAGGTGTTTGTTCTGGAGAGGTCGTGAACTCACATGTGTTGTTTCAAAACAGTCCTTCTGTAGTTGTGATTGATTATGTTTTTATTAATGCGAAATTCTACTTAGAATCTAAATTGCACTTTGAAAATATGCATTTACTGTAGATAATGTGCACCCTACAGCCTGGAAAAACACATTAATAATATAAACACACCTTTCTATCCTTGGTATGTTTGTAGTTAGATACAGTTTACAGCCGGTTTGCCTTTATACGATTTTATACCTAGGGTTTTTCCAGCTATTTTAAGATTTGATGTGTATCATAGGCAGGGGTGTCAGAACATTTTTAGGTTGGGGGGGGGGGCAAGATATAATATCAGTTTGGCACCCCTAAATCACTAAATGTCACCCCCTCTGTGTTATATCTCATAACAAAAATGGAGAGAGAGATGGAGAGAGAGTGAGGACACATGGAGAGAGATATGAAGAGAGAGATGTAGAGAGAGAGACCTGGAGAAAGACACAAGGAAAAAGAGATATATGGAGAGCGACATGGAGACAGAGAGATGGAGAGAGAAAGAGGGGCATATCATCAGAAGCAGAATGTGAAAGCTTCTGCAGGGGCTATGGCAGGCTCCCAGACCAAAAATATGGTGGGCACTGGGGAGAGGGGGAGAGGATAGGCAATGACAAGGTGGCTGATGCAGGACGGTGAGAGGCAAGGGGCGTAAGTAGAAACTTTGTGGTAAAAAAATCTTGAAAGGACCCCCTTGCCCCAAGTTTTGCCACTACAATGCCCCTTAGGGAAGTAGGAGAGAGATAGAGACAAAGCGGGTATCAGGGCGAAAGAGAGAGAGAGAGAGACAAGTGAGAAAGAGAGGGAAAGAGGGAGGTTAGGGAGAGAAAGATGAGAGAGAGAGAGTGTGTCAGGGGGAGAGAGAGATGGTGTCAGGGGGAGAGAGACTCAGGGAGAGAGAGACTGTTAGGGGGAGAGAGAGAGGAAGAGACAGTGTCAGGGATTGAGAGAGGGTGAAAGAGATAGTGTCAAAGAGAGAGGGAGAGAGACAGACCGTGTCAGGGAGAGAGAGAGAGAGACAGTGCCAGGGGGAGAGGGAGAGACAGTGTCACACAGAGAGAGAGAGAGAGAGAGATAGAGAGAGTGCCAGGAAGAGAGTGAGGGAGCATGGCTGGCAACAGAAATTTTGAGGCCGGGTAAATGGATATCTCTGGGCTTCCTATCAACCCCTCTCAACACACTTGCGCAAACATATATACTGTGTATATATATATATATATATATATATATATATATAGTGTGTGTATATATATATATTATACACACACACACAGTATATGGGAGCGGTTAAAGTAGCAAAGCATTCCCGATATTATTCTCCGCAGCTACTGTCATTCATCCCATTGTTGTCTATGGGCTACACATTGAATTGCTGGCAAGCCAGAGGGTTCAAGGATAAGGGGAAAAGGGATATAATCCTCTGCACTGGACTTGTATTTGAGTTGGTAGTACTGATAATCAAATAACAAGAGAAGCCCCAATTTCCATATTATTAATTAATTTATAATATTTTGTGGGGGTGCCGCCATAGACAATAAGTTGAAGAAGAGATACTGAAAGGAAAAGGATTGTCTCTTTGTTGGCGCACTTTATGAGAGAAAGGTATGTATATTTAAAATATAACTTTTAATTACGATTTGTTAACAAATCGTAATTAGAAGTTATATTTTAAATATACATACCTTTCTCTCATAAAGTGCGCCAACAAAGAGACAATCCTTTTCCTTTCAGTATCTCTAAGCCAGAGGGTTCCCCTGGAACCCTCCCCCGAGGTAACCTCTGTGCGTGTGCGGTCTGAGCTGACCGTGCATGCGCAGAAGTCCCAGCAGACACCACAGCACATCGCAGGAGGGTAAGGGGGTCTATTGGAGCTAATCAATTGTTGCTACAATAGACACCCATTAGCAGGCAAGGGGCGTCTGATCGGCACAACAATTGAATAGCTCTGATAGACATCCATTGCTTAAGACGTCCAGCAGGGGGTACAAAAAACAATTGAATTGACTCCACAATTTGAGAAATAGCAAAAACTGGATGCTCAACCTTTAATGGTGTGGTGTAAATGATATAATCAGTACTAGTATTAATGCAGGCAATAATAATACTGTGACTATGTAGTTGTTTTAAACACACCATTGTACACATCTACGCCACATGGTATCTTGTGTATTTGCAAGTGTATCTGTACATTTTCAGTAACCTTTATTGCCTGCACTAACATTGGCACTTATTATATCATTTATTATTACACCATACTGTGTTTCTAATTCTTCCTGGGAGGTTGGACCACCTCTCCACAGCAGCATTACATGAATCCTTACACTTATCCACCTCATTGCGCAGGGACCCCCATTTTGTCTACTTGACACATAATTTGGACTATAACATAGGTCTCTGTAATGATGCCAGCAGATATACCTCAGGCAGGTGGGCATCACAAGATGGATGTGACAGTGAGTAATCACTGTACCAGGGCGCATATGGGCACAGAGTAGAGACACCCAGCAGTCAGCGTTTAATGATCTGCTCACTGGCTGTATGGGGGGAGAGGAGTGACAGGGTAGGTGGCGCTGACTCCGCAAGTGCCTGGGATAAATGAGGAATGCACCAGCCCTTACCTTACCAACAGCTCCCAGCACTGAGGATGAAATGACTGCTATAGTGCAGCTACAGTGTCCGCGGTGACCACTCTCTCTCAGAGCGCATCCATCCCGGGCAAAAAAGCGAACGCGTCATGGTGTCCATCATCTCCCATGCAGACCCGTCTCCCTGCATTTCCGGACTTGCGCATGCGCGGTCCAGGGTTTCACCGCGAGACACTGAAAACCGGGAGGGCTGTCAAGAATTGTGGGGCAGCGTGAGATGGCGGGAGGGTAGGTAAGCTTACAGTGAGGCGGTGCGATGAGTAAGTAGAGTGAGCTGCTGCTGCGGTACAGCTGTAAAGTGCGGCAGCTGTATTTCCGCTCCTCTACTACACCGGATAGGCGCCTCCCTCATTTTTGTGGGGGGCGAGCTGCCCCCTTGCCCCCCACCCCCATTCCGACGCCCCTGATCATAGGCCTTTTCTACACCGAGATGTCTTCGCAATAGATTGATCTACTCTAGACTGCATTTGAATTTGTATACTTACTATGCTCAGTATTTCCATGCACTCATCAATGTTTGATTATTTTTCTGTTTATTTCTGTATGACTGAAAAACTTTCAATAAACATAGTTGAAAAAAAATAATAATAATATAAACACACACACACACACACACACACACACACACACACACACACACACACACACAGTAATGGTGCTAGAGAGATAGATATATAAATAGATAAATAAAAAATAAATAAATACTGTAAATAAATAAGCCTTCAGTGTGCAAACTGCAGAAAACAGTACAAAGTAAAGTACAGTTTATCAGATATTTCTAAATCTAGTGATGTTCCACATTGATATATAGTATACAGTAGTCTTTGTTTTGTAATGTGATTGTCTGTTAAAAGAGGATAATGTTGCTATGTGCGCTGTCAATCACAAAACAGAGACATGACTTGATGTGGTGATGTGCTCTACTAGTATTAAGAAGATCAGGGTCCAAATGTAATAACATGCAAACTGCTGGCACCAGCACAAATTTAGAGCTATAGCCACTGGATTTAAAGCTGTTAAGAGTTTTAAAATAAAAACAGCCTGGTTTAGCATTAAAACTAGCTGCTGCTTTGAATCTAATGACTATAGCTTTGAAATTGTACTAAGACCAGCAAATCTAGGCCATTACATTTGGCCCTCATGAATAGCTCCAGTTTACCCTATAAGATTGGTACCCAAATTGTGTCTTTAAATTTTAGGCTAAATTAAATTCTTGCTCCTGTTGCTTTGCTTGTTATTATTGAAAGCTACCACTGCTAAGGAGATGCCACTGCTAAGGAGGTGTTCATCTATCCACTGCTGATTACTGAGGGGTCCCAGACTGCCTGCAGGAGAAAACCAGTACTCACGCTTGGCGGGCCTGGGGATCAAATGAGGAGGTCGCCGCTACCTACTACTATATACTGGGGAGATACCGAGCGCAGTCTTGGATTATGCATGCAATCTAACAACTTGACTTCACCGCTGATTCCCCAGCCACAGGAATATAGAGATAAAGCCATTGTATACTTATACGAATATATATTCATGTTGCAGTGGTGCCGATATATATATATATATATATATATATATACCAGGGCCGTAACTAAGGGGGGGCTAGGGGGTCACGCGCCCCGGGCGCTGGAATGTGGGGGCGCTAGGGAGGCTGTTTCTGCAGCCAAAATCTCTGGTTGCCGCGGAGGAGAGGGAGAGAGGACGGAGACAGTAGTCTGGCCGGCGCGGTTGAGCAGAGCCGAGCCTGGGACTGATGAGAGCACACTGGCTGGCGGCTGCAGTCAGTCAGTGATAGTGAATGAGTCACTGTCACTGACGCTGCAGCATTCCGCACTGGACTATGCAGGCTCCTCTGACAGGGGAGCTTTCACGGAGACAGCATGTCTCCAGCAGCCCTGAGCCCACAGCCCTCCCCCATGACTGGGAACAGGGGGAGGCACACAACGCAGCAGCGTGGACTGTGAACGAGGGGCAGCTGTGACAGAGAGAGATTTATTATGAGGTATGTTTCTCTACCTGGCAGACAGCTCCCCCTCTACAATGTGCATGTGTTTGTGTGTGTGTCATTGTTCCTCTGGTCCCTATACAGTGTGTGTGTGTGTGTGTGTGTGTGTGTGTGTGTGTCAGTGTTCCTGTGGTCCCTATACAGTGTGTGTGTGTTAGTGTGCGTCTGATCCCTATACAGTGTGTGTGTGTGTGTGTGTGTGCGTGTGTCAGTGTTCCTGTGGTCCCCATACAGTGTGTGTGTGTGTGTGTGTGTGTGTGTGTGTGTTGTGTCAGTGTGTATCTGGTCCCTACACATTTTGTGTGTGTCAGTGTACATCTTGTCCCTATACAGTGTGTGTCAGTGTGCGTCTGGTCCCTATACAGTGTGTGTGTGTGTGTGTGTGTGTGTGTGTGTGTGTGTGTGTGTGTGTGTGTGTGTGTTGTGTGTGTGTGTGTGTCAGTGTGCATCTTGTCCCTATATAGTGTGTCAGTGTGCATCTGGTCCCTATACAGTGTGTGTGTGTGTGTGTGTGTGTGTGTGTGTGTGTGTGTGTGTACATCTGGTCCCTATATATTTTGTGTGTGTGTCAGTGTACATCTGGTCCCTATACCGTGTGTGTGTCAATGTGGTCATATACAATCTGTTTTTGTGTCAGGGTGCCCCTGGTCTGTGTGTGGGTGTCAGAGTTCCCCTGGGACCTGCACCATATGTGTGATAGTGTGCCCCCTATATAATCTATCTAATGTGTATACGCAGCTCCTCTGTGGTGTAACGTGCATAAGCGGCTGTAGTGTGGCAGAGGCTCCTCTGTGGTGTAACGTGTGGGATTTTATATATATATATATATATAAAATTGTATTTTAATTATACTTTTTTTTTTTTTTACTTTGCGGGGGGGCGCAAATTTACTATCTTGCCCCGGGTGAGAGCAACCCTAGTTTCGGCCCTGTATATACATACACAAAGGTATATATATTCATGTTGTTGTAGTAGTGCCGCTATATATATATATATATATATATATATATATATACACAAAGGTCCCGACACTCCTCTTTAGAATAAGGGATGCTGCGGTGCCCTCCCAGAGGTGTTGCTCCTCAATACATGTGGATAGAACAGAGGCGGCACTCACGCAGACTTTTGCAGGTATCAAGTAGTCAGTTTAATGTACCGACATGTTTCGGGGACTCACCCCGTCCTCAGGGCCTTAACAACCCAAACTGACCAACAAACAAACATTTATACATAACCCAGACAAACAATCATGATAAGATGTAACTCACCTGCTCCATGGTGCCAGTCTGATCATCCAGACACCCTGTAGCACTCCCGCGTCACTCTCCCCTGACGTCATCCAGCTGCGCCGCTAGGCCGTCACCATGGTAACGCCACACGGCACCAGCTGGGTGCTGGGGATTCTTAGCGGTCTCATGCTGCCGGCTCGTGACATCATCCAGCGGCGCCTTGCAGGGCGGTAGCCTAGGCAACCGCATAGACTGTAAAAACAAAAACAAATAGTGAAATAAACATATACATATAAAGTGTAACACCTAGAAGTAACATCCCTACCCAACAGGTTAAAGGATACACAGAAGACATTGGCTATGAGCCACAACAATATCTTAGCACCATAAGCCAACTGGTGGGCACATGGCTTATTAGATAAATAAAACGAGATCAAACAAAATGTTACAGAATGAGACAATGCTCAATAGTTAACCTTAACAGGAGATCAAATGGGTTAAATATGCTATCATTCTAATTAGGTAACTCTACAATGCTTAAAGTGCACCTAACGAAATACATACAAATTACAGAAAACTCTGGAGGCCAAGGTTCTCATTGAGGCCTCTGGGGGATAAAGTCCCCAGTTTGTAAATCCACCTGGATTCCCGCTGTAATAACGCTCTATCCCTGTCGCCCCCTCTAAGTGTCTTGGGAACTTGATCAATCAATATGGCTTTTATGCTTGCCACCCTGTGTTTTAATTCCAGACAGTGACAAACAAAAGGTTGGTCACTGCTGCCTTTTTCGAAGGCCATTTTAATGGCACTTCTATGTAAGGCCATTCGTTCTCGGAACTGCCGCATGGTCTTGCCCACATAGGCAAGACCACACGGACAGATCAAGAGATACACTACATGTGTAGAATGATATTTAATGGCCAATTTTTTTCCAGTGAGTGGGTGGTTAAACGTGTTACCTGTCATTAGTGTATTACAAGTAGCGCATCCTAGGCACCTGAAACACCCCAGTTTAGCTATTAAAAAGTGGGTTTTTCCTCTGTGCTGGTCAACTGAGTAACATCAAGCTTGACTATATGGTCACCGATATTACGGCCCCTGGTGTAGCTAGGTAAAAGAGAAGTTTGAGCCAGAGATGACAAAGCCCCCTCAGTTTGTATTATTGGCCATGGGCTTTAGCCTTTCTAATCCTCTGGTTAGTGGCTGTTGTATATCTGTTGACCCATGGCAACTTGGGGCAATCAACCCTAGGGGATCTAACTGCGGGGTTCAATGCTTGCTCACGTGGGACCTTCAAAGCCTTGGATTTCACTTTTTCAAGTTCACCTATGGGATATCCCCGTTCAGCGAACTTGACCAGCATGCTGTCCATAGCTACCGTAGTTTCAACTGGGTCTGAGGTGATGCGTCTTACCCGCATAAATTGCGAATAGGGTAAACCCCTGCGTAGCGAACCAGGATGAAAACTACGGTAGACAAGAAGCATATTTCTATCGGTCTTCTTTGTAAATACGGAAGTCGACAGTTTACCATTGTTAAGAGTAATAGCCACATCCAAGTAGTTAATAGTGGTCTCATCAAACGTAAATTGTACAGTATGTTGTGTCACATTATGATCCTCCCACAATCTGGTTATATCCTCCCTGGACCCCTGCCAGAGTACTATCAGGTCGTCAATGTACCTTCTAAAATAAACTATCCTAGATGTAACAGCTGGATCCAAATAAAACATTCTCGTCTCAACCTGATACATAAATGCGTTAGAATACGACGGGGCCAATGTGGACCCCATCGCACACCCCGCTAGTTGAAGCATGAATCTGACATTAAATACAAAGTAATGCCTTCTGAGGACTTTATCCAAAAGGGACAAAAAGAAAGGTATTTCAGGGCCATGATAGGCCTCATTATCTTGAATAAGAGCTCACTCGGCTTCAAGACCTGCCTCATACGGTATGCATGTATATAAACTCGTTTCATCCGAGCTGCAAAGCAACACATCCTTGGGTAAATTACCCAGGGCTTTCAGTTGCAGCAGCAGGGATGTGGTGTCCTTCAAATACGAAGGGAGGGATTGAATACAGGGGTTTAAAAAGGCATCGAGGTACACAGATATAGGATGGTACAGGGACCCTCTGGCAGACACTAAAAGTCTGCCAGGAGGGTCCACCAGGGTCTTATGGACCTTGGGCACGGTATAAAATAAAGGAGCCTTAGGGTGTTCAATGGTAAGAGCTCTAACCTTTTCTGCTGAAATTATGCCCTGATCCTTAGCCGCTAGCAAAGAAGCATCTAGCTCCCTTTTAAATTCTTTGGTCGGGTCCATCGTGAGTCTCTTATATACCTTGGTGTCCTTGAGCTGACGCTCACACAGAGAATCCCCAGCGCCCAGCAGGTGCCGCGTGGCATTACCATGGTGACAGACTAGCGGCGCGGCTGGATGATGTCAGGGGAGAGTGACGCGGGAGCGCTACAGGGCGTCTGGATGATCAGACTGGCGCTGTAGAGCAGGTGAGTTACATCTTATCATGATTGTTTGTCTGGGTTATGTATAAATGTTTGTTTTGTTGGTCAGTTTGGGTTGTTAAGGCCCTGAGGACGGGGTGAGTCCCCGAAACATGTCGGTACATTAAACTGACTTCTTGATAGATGCAAAAGTCTGCGTGAGTGCCACCTCTGTTCTTTCCACATATATATATATATATATATATATATATATATTTATATAGATGAGAATTCCACGTGGTGGAGGGTGCACTCTCACTGTATACAAAGTCCAAACACTTTTTCAAGACAGTATTTTATTGTAGCCTCATAGGTTTTGACGTTTCGATCCAAAGAGAGGATCTTTTTCAAGAAAGGCCATACATAAATAGTCAAATCCAGTCTTAGTATAGCAATTCATAATAGTTAAAAAGTATATCTAAAAAAAATAGAACAAAACATGACTGAGCCTCCCAGGTCCCAATATATAACAATAATGGTGACAATACTTGTTTCAAAAATAATAATACTACTTGTACACAAGATTAGACAAAGGTAACCCATATATCAGAGCAGGTGGCTAAAGGGTGGGTGCTCGGGAAGATGTACAATAACACCCTGTGCATACCACTATTTCTTTGTATACATGCAAAGCCCACACATCCTCACCTCAATCAGCACATTCCAATAGTGCTGTGTGCTTAAACAGTTAAGCACCATGTGCAGGATAATATCTGCATAGTCTCAATTACAGAAAAAGACAGCTGCAAAAAAACATCTGTTTTAACAGTGTATATCTGAACATTGGTGTATACATCATAAATCATAGTCAGTATCAAAATAAATACCTATAGATCCAAAAAGATGCACATGGAGCAGCAAACAAAATAGATTTTGATTGATTACCAGCGGATACCCCATTAGATGTGTTTCACCGGTTATTGAGACAAAGGCAACGAGAGATTGATCTGAAACTCCATGGGCAATTCCTCTCGGAATATCACCGACGTAGGCAGATTCCGAGAGGTTTTCGCATTATCAATACACCTACCATAGGGAGAAGTAATCCTAAATTCTGCAGTCGTTGATGTGGAATTTTAAATAAATGTTCCTTTGATTTGATGGCACTGGTTATAGAGGAGGTGGGTCTTGATCTTAAGAGCATCAGGGTTGACATTGAGGCAGCCAATGTTGTGGCGATTCCACTATTACGCGAGGATAAAACACAAAATTGGGTTGACAAATTGCAGGTACAAATCGACACATACCAGCGGGAGTTGATTTTGTTTAAACGCAAAAAAATTGCAGTAGTCACCAACGATTATAAAAACCACACCGTGTACAGGTGGTTGCTGGGTAACACGCACAATTTCAATGATCACACCAACAGACCCATAAGAAGGAGAAGGGCACCACCCTTTCCTGTGGAATTTGCCTCCTCGGTGTCAACCTCTGACACAGACCCCAACGAAGGGGTAAGGCTACGTGAATGTTTAGGATGTTTGATTTAGTAGGTTTAGGCTGTTTGGAGGGGGTTAGGGTTTGGCACCCCTGGGGAGGGTTAGGGTTAGGCTGCAGGGGGAAGTAGAGGGCTAGGTTTAGACAGTGGGAAGGGGGTGTTATGGTTAGGGGTCCACTGTCGAACTGTGCCTGCCTGTATTCTGAATGACAGCATCCCGATGGCCGCCATTACGAACCCAACCCCTTTCAAGGGTATAAAGATAAATTGACATTGGTACAGATTAACATTCAGATGTTTGTGAAAATCAGAAAGCTATCACAAATAGAGTAGTTGCAAGTGCAGTAGTAAGTTTTTGCAGTGTCCAAACAGGCAGTTCAGTGTTGAGTGTCCAGATTGTACAGAAAGCAGGTGTTTGTTCTGGAGAGGTCGTGAACTCACATATGTTGCTTCAAAACAGTCCTTCTGTAGTTGTGATTTATTATGTTTTCATTAATGCGAAATTCTACTTAGAATCTAAATCGCACTGTGAAAATATGCACTTACTATAGATAATGTGCACCCTACAGCCTGGAAAAATACATTAATAATATAAACACACCTTTCTAACCTTGGTATGTTTGTAGTTAGATACAGTTTACAGCCGGTTTGCCTTTATGCGATTTTATACCTAGGGTTTTTCCAGCTATTTTTAGATTTGATGTGTATCATAGGCAGGGGTGTCAGAACATTTTTAGGTGGGGGGGGCAAGATATAATATCAGTTTGGCGCCCCTAAATCACTAAATGTCACCCTCTCTGTGTTATATCTCATAACAATAATGGAGAGAGAGATGGAGAGAGAGTGAGGACACATGGAGAGAGATATGAAGAGAGATGTATAGAGAGAGACCTGGAGAAAGACACAAGGAAAAAGAGATATATGGAGAGCGACATGGAGACAGAGAGATGGAGAGAGAAAGAGGGGCATATCATCAGTAGCAGAATGTGAAAGGTTCTGCAGGGGCTATAGCAGGCTCCCAGACCAAAAAAATGGTGGGCACTGGGGAGAGGGGGAGAGGATAGGCAATGACAAGGTGGCTGATGCAGGACGGTGAGAGGCAAGGGGCGTAAGTAGAAACTTTGTGGTAAAAAAATCTTGAAAGGACCCCCCTGCCCCAAGTTTTGCCACTACAATGCCCCTTAGGGAAGTAGGAGAGAGATAGAGACAAAGCGGGTATCAGGGCGAAAGAGAGAGAGAGAGCCAAGCGAGAAAGAGAGGGAAAGAGGGAGGTTAGGGAGAGAAAGATGAGAGAGAGAGAGTGTCAGGGGGAGAGAGAGATGGTGTCAGGGGGAGAGAGACTGTTAGGGGGAGAGAGAGAGGAAGAGACAGTGTCAGGGATTGAGAGAGGGTGAAAGAGATAGTGTCAAAGAGAGAGGGAGAGAGACAGACAGTGTCAGGGAGAGAGAGACAGTGCCAGGGGGAGAGGGGGAGACAGTGTCACAGAGAGAGAGAGAGAGAGAGAGAAAGTTCCAGGAAGAGAGTGAGGGAGCATGGCTGGCAACAGAAATTTTGAGGCCCGGTAAATGGATATCTCTGGGCTTCCTATCAACCCCTCTCAACACACTTGCGCAAACATATATACTGTGTATATATATATATATATATATATATAATTAGTGTGTGTATATATATATATATATATATATATATATATTATACACACACAGTATATGGGAGCGGTTAAAATAGCAAAGGAAGCAGGAAGGTAAGGGGGTCTATTGGAGCTAATCAATTGTTGCTACAATAAACACCCATTAGCAGGCAATGGGCGTCTGATCGGCACAACAATTGAATAGCTCTGATAGACATCCATTGCTTAAGATGTCCAGCAGGGGGTACAAAAAACAATTGAATTGACTCCACAATTTGAGAAATAGCAAAAACTGGATGCTCAACCTTTAATGGTGTGGTGTAAATGATATAATCAGTACTAGTATTAATGCAGGCAATAATAATACTGTGACTATGTACAGATGTAGCCACCTTTATCTTGACTGTTTCTCCGCCGAGACGGGCGTTTAGTCACGCTAATGCGATAGCTGAGTTTCATCACAGGCAGGCGCGTTGAGGCGATCTAGATACTCATCATGCATTACACATCTCCACCACTGTGTCGCTAATGCTCCACTAATCCAGTACTTTCGATCGTACAGTATAGCGGCGGATTGATCTACAGCTCTGGCAATACTGTAGGCGTAACGGGAGGCGGTGGAAAAAGTATGGAGTACTGTACAGTATGTGTATGGAGACGCAACTACAGTAATTGTGTAAAAGGAAGAATGTACAGTACAATGTATAAACACCGTGCTTTTAAAATATATGAGCGTCTGAGTTCGCTAATGCATAATGGGAATGGAGGGCTAGCCGGAGGCGGAGGAAAACACCGTGCTTTACAAATGCGAGCGTCCGAGTCCTCTAAGGCATAAACCAACAGCAATGGGGCGGGGGCCGGCCGCTGTTTGCAGTACTTTCACACATGAAATTGGAAATCTCTCATGAGGCGTCGTGGGCTAGGGGTGAAGGCTCCCACCTCCCTCGCTGGGGGTCCAGGGTTCGAGACCTGATGTGCTTTCTTTCTTTTTTTTTTTTTTTTTTTCTGTAATAATGCACTGTATTCTTTTATTTACACTGTAAGACAGTCAATGGAAGGATGCACACAGATTTCACATAAATCAAAGTACATCTGCAGGAGCGATTCTTTACGCTATATGCACCTAAACAGCGGGAATGAAATGAGTGTATTCTGACGCTACCAACTGAGCAAAACAGTACTGTAGATCTTCAGCGTTTGTGTATTGCACAGGACCTGAATTTCCTCCCTGTGCAGGCCCCCAGGGGGGAAGGGTGATGGGGGTAGGGGGGAGACGATGGAAAATACTGTGCCTTTGAAATGCAATTACATGAGCGTCCGAGTACACTACGGCATACTGTAAACCAACACCAATGGGAAGGAAGTGCCAACCTTATTTTTAATGTGTTCCCGTGACATTCACTTTAAAAAAAAAAAATTTCTCTCCAATACAGTACATCCAATGGAAGGATGCACACAGGTTTCACATACTGTACAGTAAATCAAAGTACATCTGCAGGAGCGATTCTTTACGCTAAATGCAACCTACAGTACAGTACTGTAAGTGAGCAAAACAGTACTACAGTGGGCGTTTGTGTATTGCACATGACCAGCATTTTCATTCCCTCCCTGTCTACTGCATGATCTGTGCAGGCTCCCATGGGGGAAGGGCAGCAGGCTAGCCGGAGGCGGAGGAAAACACCGTGCTTTACAAATGCGAGCGTCCGAATTAGCTCCACCTACTGTACTGTATGGACCTTCTAAAATGTGTCAGTTAGTAATGAATACATCTGTGCACTTGCTGGTTTACCTGCAAAACATGCACTGTGTGGGGTCCTGAGGACCAAGTTTGAGAACCACTGCATTAGACCATGCAGTAGTGCCCTTTCCTTATGTTACACCAGAAAATATTGTAGTACACCTTATACACATACAGTACAGTAATGCCACACATTAGTAATGCATTTCATATTTAAATTTTCTGATTTAATTTCATAGAGCCGCAGTCACTCACAGAATATAGGCATGTACTGTAGCATCTCATTTTATTCTGCAGAAGCTGATTATTCCCGTTTGGCTAGTTTGCCGCCTCTGTACAGTATATCACAATAGAAAAAAGTTATAGTGTCAGTGAAAAAAGCACCTCATGACAGATACTGTACACAAGCTCATGTCTAAATACTGTATACTGTAAGCAGTGACATTAAGGGGTACAGTACTGTATATGCAATTGCAGTCGAATTCCGGCAGGAATACGGAAAAAATGGACACGGGATCCCCCATCTTTTTAGAACCAGCACCGGGCTCTGCGCCTGGTCCTGGTGCAAAAAATAAGGGGGACAAAAAAAGCGTAGGGGTTCCCCATATTTTTTGAATCAGCACTGGGCTCCACTAGCTGGACAGATAATGCACAGCCGGGGGAGACTTTTATACCGGTCCCTGCGGCCATGGAATTAAATACCCAACTAGTCACACCTGGCCGGAGTACCCTGGAGGAGTGGGGGCCCCTTAAATCAAGGGGACCCCCCTCCAGCCACTCGATTATCTCTATCACCCCTGTGTATTGTAGCTAGGGGATTGTGACGCTCCTTCAGCATTGCCCCGTACCCTGCAAAATCTGTGCTGTTATTTGCTCCATAGCTGAGTGCCTCCTAGGAGCTACTGTAGGAGTCACAGGCGGTAGCCATTTCAATTGAGTCTGCCCTGCTATAGAATTGTACAGGTATGTGTACATTACCGTACGGTGCATAGAACCTTTACAGTAGAAACTCTCCTGCAGCTTTGGCCTGCTTTACTGTATGTACTGTAAAACTTGTGTTTTGTCAGTTTGCTATGCGACCGAGCCCGGTGTAACGTACAGTACTGTAATGTGCATAGACCTCGCTTACAGTATCTCTGTGTATTTTGGCTAGGGGATTGTGACGCTCCTTCAGCATCGCCCCGTAGCCTGCACAGCTTATGCCATTTCTCATTCCATACCCAACTGCTGCCTGCCACGAGGTGGGGGTTCAGGAGGTGGGGGTTCATGGGTAGTGGTCGTTTTGACAGTGTGCTATGCGATTGAGTCCGGTGTACCGTAATACTGTATGCAATCCTACAGTAGCTTATCCCTCCCCTGTGTATTTTGGCTAGGGGATTGTGACGCTCCTTCAGCATTGCCCCATAACCTGCACAAGGGTTCAGGGGCGGCGGCCATTTTGCCAGTGTGCTACAGTATGTCATCGAGTCCGGTGTACCATAATATGCATACTGTGTATTTTAGCTAGGGGATTGTGACGCTCCTTCAGCATTGCCCCATAGTCTGTACAATCTGGACTATTACTTGCTCCGTAGCCTAGGGCCTCTGTGGGGCAAGGAGTCATAGGTGGTAGCCATTTCTATTCAGTCTGCCCAGCTACAGAATTGTATGTGTACTGTGTACGGAGCATAGAACCTTAACCTGCATAGAACCTGCACATTATGGTACACCGGACTCGATCGCATAGAACCGCTCATGCAGCTACTGTATGCCCTGGTTTACAGTATGTGAATAAAAAAAATAATAAAGTGTCTGAAAAAAACTACAGTAACATGCATTCGTACTTAAGGAATCGAACCCTGGACTCTGAGTATAGGAAGCGAAACACTTCACCACTTCGCCGCAGACAAATGTATAAATCCGTTGGTTTTGATTATGCTGTAATGGCTACGGGATTAGGACGATAACATACTGTAGAAAATTCCTAATCTTGAGAGGCAATAGTGAACTTGTAACACACATCCATTTGCGACAGTGTACACTACTGGTTTTACAGTACTGTGTTTTGTCTGCGGGACTTGGACGCTCACATACAGTATTCATAAAGTATTGTAGATGGATCATATACTGTATGCTGTACTACTGTATTTGCGTCGGTGTCGTACTGTATATACAGTACTGTATTAAATAATGCAGCGTAATGAGTACAGTATTTACTGTATGCAGCGTAATGAGACGCCTTAGTAAAGTAGTCCTTATTATGTATGTCAGTATTGTATTTTACGGGAGACCACACGCATGCGCAGTGGTGATTGTAAAAAGCGACATCTGGTGGCTGATCGCAGGTATTACACGTAAAGGTAACGCCAAACGTCAAATGTCTGTCTCCGTGCGATTAGATAGCCTCTCTGTGGCTAGGCGCGCCTCGCTACGCCACAGTACGCTGCGTATGGTCGAACGGGACAAACGCCGCGGCCACTCAAGATAAAGGTGGCTACATCTGTAGTTGTTTTAAACACACCATTGTACACATCTACGCCACATTGGTATCTTGTGTATTTGCAAGTGTATCTGTACATTTTCAGTAACCTTTATTGCCTGCACTAACATTGGCACTTATTATATAATTTATTATTACACCATACTGTGTTTCTAATTCTTCCTGGGAGGTTGGACCACCTCTCCACAGCAGCATTACATGAATCCTTACACTTATCCACCTCATTGCGCAGGGACCCCCATTTTGTCTACTTGACACATAATTTGGACTATAACATAGGTCTCTGTAATGATGCCAGCAGATATACCTCAGGCAGGTGGGCATCACAAGATGGATGTGACAGTGGGTAATCACTGTACCAGGGCGCATATGGGCACAGAGAAGAGACACCCAGCAGTCAGCGTTTAATGATCTGCTCACTGGCTGTATGGGGGGGAGAGGAGTGACAGGGTAGGTGGCGCTGACTCCGCAAGTGCCTGGGATAAATGAGGAATGCACCAGCCCTTACCTTACCAACAGCTCCCAGCACTGAGGATAAAATGACTGCTACAGTGCAGCTACAGTGTCCGCGGTGACCACTCTCTCTCAGAGCGCATCCATCCCGGGCAAAAAGCGAACGTGTCATGGTGTCCATCATCTCCCATGCAGACCCGTCTCCCGGCATTTCCGGACTTGCACATGCGCGGTCCAGGGTTTCACCGTGAGACACTGAAAACCGGGAGGGCTGTCAAGAATTGTGGGGCAGCGTGAGATGGCGGGAGGGTAGGTAAGCTTACAGTGAGGCGGTGCGATGAGTAAGTAGAGTGAGCTGCTGCTGCGGTACAGCTGTAAAGTGCGGCAGCTGTATTTCCGCTCCGCTACTACACCGGATAGGCGCCTCCCTCATTTTTGCGGGGGGCGAGCTGCCCCCTTGCCTCCCCCATTCCGACGCCCCTGATCATAGGCCTTTTCTACACCGAGATGTCTTCGCAATAGATTGATCTACTCTAGACTGCATTTGAATTTGTATACTTACTATGCTCAGTATTTCCATGCACTCATCAATGTTTGATTATTTTTCTGTTTATTTCTGTATGACTGAAAAACTTTCAATAAACATAGTTGAAAAAAAATAATAATAATATAAACACACACACACACACACACACACACACACACACACACACAGTAATGGTGCTAGAGAGATAGATATATAAATAGATAAATAAAAAATAAATAAATACTGTAAATAAATAAGCCTTCAGTGTGCAAACTG